>NC_090647.1:216886774-216996774 GCF_040937935.1 Hyperolius riggenbachi
GAAGCAGCCGAGACATAGCGCGGCTGTGTTTTATGGGGTCTGGCTGAGCGCAGGGGGTCTTTGGAGGAAACTAACTAGCAACAGAGGCTGGGCTCTATAGACAGACCCAGCCTCTGTATGGGGATTGCGATGGAAGAACCCCGCCTCGGGTTCTCTTTAAAGGATAACTGTAGAGAGAGGTGTATGGAGGCTACCATATTTATTTCCATTAAGCAATACCAGTTACCTGGCTATGCTGCTGATCCTCTGCCTCTAATTCTTTTAGCTATAGACCCTGAACAAGCATGCAGGAGATTAAGTTTTTCTGACAATTTTGACAGATCGGACAAGATTAGCTGCATGCTTGTTTCTGGTGTGATTCACACTACTGCAGGCAAATAGCTCAGCAGGGCTGCCAGGCAACTAGTATTGCTTAAATGGAAATAAATATGGCAGCCTCCATATACCTCTGACTACAGTTTTCTCTTTTAAGTCACAAAGCCTGCTGCATGCATTTGAGTCCTTTGGGCCAGTGTCATGTGATTTGTTACGTGGTGACTGGCAACAGAGGATCTGTGCAAACCCCTGCTTCGCTAGCCAATGCAACAGTGTAAATGGGGCCAGTCCACAATAATGCACTAGTACCACAGGGCCACGCAATGCCATTGCTGGTTGTTGTGGTGCTTACCCCATTCAATTACACTGAATGGGGTAAGCACCACATGAATTGCTTTTCTCGGAACTCTAAAAATGTTTGTCACTGGGATGCAGTGCAGCTCAGCGCATAATTGGAGACCTCAGACAGCACTATCTATACACTGCTGATGTCCTTGCAGATTACACTATACGTTGTATTGCTGAATAAGCAATGTATAAATATAGATGGGCACTTATTTTGTGAGGGAAGAGCTGCCTGGCTTTTTTGTGCATTTGTGTCTGGATGCTGGCTAATTTTGTGTGGCAGAGGGACTTGGATGGGCCCAGCAGTTTTGCCCAGTATGGGGCACAAACATTTCTGACGAGCCCTGTTGCCACCTCCTGGTCTAAAATTGTCAGGAGCTCCATTGGTAACACATTGGTATTCCCTGCCCAGCATTCCTGATGGTCCATTTGGCTTGGTAAGAAAGATTACTTATAGGAAATACTTTTTTTTATGGACTGAGTTCAGGTCCTCTTTAAGATTGTATCTGTACTATAAATCAGCAGCTTTTTATATGGCTGTACAGTCTGGATAACTGACACAAAAGAACCTTTATGGCTGAACTCATTGCCCTGAATTTAGGAGAATTGCTTCGTCTGGAATTATTCTGTTTAATAAGCCAGTTTAGTCCATTGCAAGATTTGGGAGGAAAGACAGTGCATCAGATTTCTTTTACATTTGTAATTTTCTCTGAGGACCAACTTGTTAAATATGTTATGCAGATGAATAAATGCCCACAAAATGATAGACTCTTGCTGGAGGGTGGAGAGGGTTTTGGTTCCTTTTGTGACTCGTTATTAAAATATTAGTCTTTAGGTCTTGTGAAATCATATTACTACTTTCCCTGAACATTTCAGTGGGAGGTGTAAAGATTTTTGCCCACCGTGTGAATCACTTGCCAAAAAGTCATCACTTAGCTTTTAAGTAATTGTAATGTCTGGTTTTACATTATCCTCGTGTGACCTGTGACTGGAATGATAAAAGGTTTTTTTTTTTTTTTTTTTTTTTTTTTTTGCCAGGAACAGTGTGAAAAGCAAGAAAAATGTTGCTGATTCACATATCTCCAGTGCTGATAAAACATCTAAAACTTATAATTGCTGAAGTCTTTCATTTTTTTTTTTTTTTTTTTTTATCTTTAATTATTTTGTAGTAAAAGTGAAATGATAGCAATAGTATCCATATGCTGTGTGACAAGAGAGGTCAATGGCAATCAGGGAATATCTTTTCTTGGAACAAGAAGTGGAGATTAAATGCATTTTTCTACTGAGGTGAAAAATGAATAATTCATCTTGAATCAGTATGAGCTGCTGCCAAGAATGAGAGGAGTCCTCTAAGCTTTAGAGAGTAATTTGTCGATCAGTTATAATATGCTGAAGGATCTTTGTCACTATTGCAAGCCAGGCTACTTTGTGAGGTGCTGGGAGCAGTAGAACCTGTATTCATAGTTTGCAATGTATTTTGCCCCTTTGCCAAGAAAAATGAGCCTGAAGAAAATGCTGGGCTAGAGTTTAAAAGGCTAACCTCAACACGGTTTCACTGGGGTCTGCTCTACAGTCATATTTAATGGAATTTCAGATTGTTTTGCTTATTTGGCTGTTTTTCTTGCTAACCTTTTTCATACTTTTAATCTGGGAATCTTCCTTCACAGTAACAGTAAACAATCAACACATGTCTTGAGAATCTGCAATTACTAGTTCTGCAACAAAGATAAACTGTGCAAGATTTGTGTTAGGTTTCTTACCCACACTTGTGTTTTTTGGCCGCGATTTGTGGCAACATGAGACTCCATCCGAGGGGGCAATAATACAAATTTTATTATACCAACTTATCTCTGATTGTACCAGTGACTTTTCTGGAGCTTTGAATGTGCCCTGTTGCAATATTCCACATTGGTGTCAGATGTTGTAGAGTCCAGCACAGAAATGGAGGAGTGTAAGCAGATCGGTTAAGCCACTGGACCAGCCATTCTCAGCGTGGTTTCTGAGGCATTTCTGGACTTCTGCAGATAAAATAGTCCGGCTTCCCCATTTTTGAGGAACAAAATGGTCCCACTCCTCCATTGATGTGACCATAGGATTGATCTAATCCGTGGTGTATCTGAGCTCTCCTATTGGGCACCTTAAGTGCCCTTCATCGTTTGAACTGAAAACAGTGAGCGAGTGGAAAATGTGGTGGAGAGTAAGTGACACCAGGCTGTTGTGACAGCGAGTGCAAGAGAGAAGATAGAAGATGAGCGAGGCAACACTGAGGAGAGAAGACAGATGGGGCAGAAGAGAATGCAGAGGCAAGGTCAGTTAATATATTTTCCTCTTCCCCCACTGAGGACCAATGACTGATTCCAAGGGGGCAGGGTGTGTTTGTGTGTGTGTGTGTGTGTGTGTGTGTGTGTGTGTGTGTATATAAGTGGAGGTGATATCCTGGCATATGCTGTATTGGGAGAGGGGGTGGTCTGAAGCCCACTGAACACCAATGGCCTGATGGCAGTTGGAGAAGGTTCACATTCAGAGCCTGCTGACACCAATTATAGATGGTCTTGTGGTGCATGGACTCTCTCTCACACACACACGGCAGTCAGCACTGGGGATGGTAGACGGGACACAATCTGAATCCCATTGACACCAATGATTGCTGGGGTGAGCTAATTGTTTCATTTCATAGGTGTTGATTGGTACACTGTTGGGTAATTCAATTACTGTTGTGTGATGATTGCTGCACGCTTATGTGAGGAAAGTGTTACATTTAACATGTTTGGTAATGCTAAATGCCATCTTTGGGTTGATTGCTGCATTATGGGATAATTGTTGCAGTTCTTGTGTGTTGATTGCTGCACTTCATATGTGGGGTAACTGTTGCATTTCATATGTTGAGGGGATTGCTGCATTTTGTATGTGGGGGTGATGGCTGCATTCATAATGCGGGGTAATGTGCGTTTGCATTTGTAATATGACAATGGTACTATTGTTAAAGAGGAACTTCAGCCTAAACAAACATACTGTCATTAAGTTACATTAGTTATGTTAATTAAATTAGATAGGTAATCTCTTACCCACCCTGTTTTAAAAGAACAGGCAAATGTTTGATTTTCATGAGAGCAGCCATCTTTTTGGTTGAAAGGAGGTGACGGAGCATGAGACCCAGTTCCAACTGTCCTGTGTCCTGATCACCCCTCCCAGTTGCTAGACAACATAGGAAATCCCATCATGCTTTGCACAGCATCAGGGAAAAATGCCCAGGCAATTTTCTTTGATGGGTGGAGCTTGACTAAAAATGATGCTTTGGTAAGAAAAAAAAAGTTCTGATGCTGTGAAACTGTTAGGGCCCATTTCTACTATCGCGAATTTGCATGCGTTTCTCGCATGCAAATTCGCATAGCCATACAAGTGAATGGGACTGATTCCACTTGTCAGGATTCCTTTGCGTTTTTCTGTGCAGAAAAAATTCACATGGCAGAGCCATCAGAATTCGCATATCGCATACCGCTATGCGAATTGCATACAATGTTTGTAATAGGAAATTCGCATGAGGTTTGGGTATGCGAATTTTCATGCAAATTCGCATAGAAACAATGGAAAAGCACACCAGCACTGCCATGGTTAAATTCGCACAGTTCATCATCCATGCGAAATTTCATGCGAATTTGCATGAAAATTCGCATAGACCCGCATGCGAATTTTTTACCGCGGCGATTCGCACCACACAAGTGGAAATGCAGCCTTAAAGAAACACCAAGCCTTTTCAGTTCTGCTGAGTAGATTTTTAGTCCGGAGGTTCACTTTAACCAAGAGGTGTATTCTAGTACAGTATGTAGAAGGCAAAACTCCTAAAATTGGTATAATTTGTATTCACAACTTTTATTCAGGGGTTCCCAGAGACTCAAAAAAATGTTGCAGGAGTTCCTTGACTCGACAGTCTGTTCTGGACTATCCAGAGGCTCACCTCTACTGAGGTAGGGATTTACATTTTTCAGATATCAATGGAAATTGAGGAAGTTCATCGGGTTATCCCATAATGCCTTGGTCTGCCAATAAGCACAAGGGGATGTGCAGAATAGAAACCTCTGTCAGTCATCTTGGTGGCAGCACGCATCCTACTGGAGGACTTTAACATCAGAAATCTGAGCACCCCAAGGGAATAAAAGAAAAGCACTCATTTTCAAAAGTTACACATCTGCCCTTCTCTTGCCAAATGTTCAGTGTACAGCTTGCCTTAACTGACAAATAGAGGACCAAGTAGGCCAGGGTTCCTCTCTGTCATGTCGGTCCCTGAGACACAGATGGGGAAGGGAGGAGTGCTGATATAGACAGACAAGCAACCCAATCATTTGCTTGGGCCTCATAGTCCTTAAAGGAAAGGTCCAAACAAAATAAAAAAATGAGTTTCACTTACCTGGGGCTTCTACCAGCCCCATGCAGCCATCCTGTGCCCTCGTAGTCACTCACTGCTGCTCCAGTCCCCCGCTGGCAGCTTGCCGACCTCGGAGGTCGGCGGGCCGCATTGCGTACATTTTTACGCATTCCCGCTAGTGCAGGAACATTAACACATACATTTTTACGCGTTACTGGTTCAATGCGTAAAATGAATGCATTGAATCAGTAACGCGTAAAAATGTATGTGTTAATGTTCCTACACTAACGGGAATGCGTAAAAATGGACGCAATGCGGCCCGCCGACCTCCGAGGTCGGCAAGCTGCCAGCGGGGGACTGGAGCAGCAGTGGGTGACTAAGAGGGCACAGGATGGCTGCATGGGGCTGGTAGAAGCCCCAGGTAAGTGAAACTCATTTTTTTTTATTTTGCTTGGACCTTCCCTTTAATGGGTACTTGAACATAGAGGTAACATGATGAAATAAAAATGGTTACATAAAGTATCGATCCTACTTAGAGCTTGACTTCCTTTTATTTAAATGCAAAAGTTATTAAAACAGTACTTTTATGTATGCTTTATCCATTGGCCACAGTCACTGCCAGCCCAGCACAACATGCAGATCTGGTCCTCTTACCATACACAGGCTGTCGCCATTATGGGTTTCTAGTAAGTGTGCATTGGCAGAGTTTTTTTATTGTTTTAATAAATATGCACTTTGAAGAGCTCGCTCTCTGTATTTTGTCTTGCAGTGCACTTTTATCTATGGGATGTCCGTAAAACTGTGATGGAGCTGGAAAGTTCAAAAGGATGGGAGCTGAATGAACCAGATCTTGCACCACATTTGCATGGATACTGTTTACCATTAGAGATGGCCCGAACCTCCGATTTTCGGTTTGCGAACCAGCCGCAAAAGTTTGTTTCGCACAAACTTTCGCGAACCGCAATAGACTTCAATGGGGAGGCAAACTTTTTAAAACTAGAAAAATGTTTGCTGGCCAGAAAAGTGATGGAAAAGATGTTTCAAGGGGTCTAACATCTGGAGGGGGCATGGCGGAGTGGGATACACGCCAAAAGTCCTGGGGAAAAATCTGGATTGGACGCAAAGCAGCGGTTTAAGGGCAGAAATCACATTTAATGCTAAATTGCAGGCCTAAAGTGCTTTAAAACATCGTTCGTGTGTATATATCAATCAGGCAGTGTAATTGGAGTACTCCTTCACACTGACACACCAAACTCACTGTGTAATGCACCGGAAACAGCTGTTTGCGTAGTGACGGCTGTGCTGGACTGGTGCGCACCATGGCCAGAGTTCAGGCCGTGGCGGTTTTCAAGTCCATATGGTCGCCGGGTTGTGGTAGCTCAATGATAGAACAACAGTGACTGTCCAGCTGATTTGGCTCTGAACTGATTGATTTGATTCAATACAAAAAGAACTGGCTGATTGATAAGCCGGTTACTATACCTTAGAATGCGGGGCTGTGCAGACGCGTAGCTGCCAGCTCCCGCGGTCTCTCCCTACCTGCCTGCACCTGTCACCCTCACCTAGGCTGGCACTCATGGGTGCACCGGGTGCCAGCCTAGGTGAGGGTGACAGGTGAGGAGGCGGGAAGGACAGCAGGAGCCGGTGCTATAAATCGGCAGGATGCATTCTAAGGTATAGTATAGCTAATTGCCGTGGGAGATCTTCAATCAACCTAATTGAAGATCGCAAGATAGAGGATACTGTATACGTTGGATCATTACTGAGGATATTGTCGTGGGAACATTTTTTTTTAAAGGTACAGGTAAGTATTTCTGGTTAATTATTAAAATACTTTTCTCGTGGTTGTGTTTTTATTTCATTTAACCTTTTGTGGAAATGGGTAAGGGAGGGGGGCGGGGGTGGGCATCTGGGGTCCCCTTCTTAAAGGGGACTCCCAGATGCCACCATGAACCCCCGGGAGTGTTCGCTCCCACCTCCTCCTGAGGCACAGGAGGTGGGGAAGAGCCCCTTGTGGGATGGATTGGACAAGGGGCTCCGGGGAGGGGGGAGGCTTGGCCGCACCTCCCCCTTGGAGCCCCCCATACCATCGACAATGCGGGCTGGTATAGCTCAGGGTGCAAAGCCCCAGTTGGCCGGGCTCCGCATTTTGGCTATCCCAGCCTGCATGGGGGACAAGGAGTTACAGAGGCTCGGGAGGGGGGACCCCACGCCATTTTTTTTCCAGATTTCCCACACTCAGAACATTCCCCAAAAATACAAAGCCTTTTTAATTTTTTTTTGTATTGTTTCCCACTATCTTTTTAACATAACCTGCAAATTTGGTGTTGCTAGGATGTAAGGGGCCTTTGCTATTAACTGCTGGGAAATATTTCCCACGATCTGTCATTGACTGACATTTAAATGTATCATTTTTTTTCTTTGAACTTTTAAAATCAATTTTCTCAAAGTATAAGGTCTTTTTGAAAAAAAAAAAAAATTCCCCTTTCTTCCACTTTTCTTCTTAACATAACCTGCAAATTTGGTGATTCTGGCATTTAAGGGGGCTTTGTTATTAACCCTTAAAGTCGGCGGGTTTTGGGCGACGGTAGCTGAATCCGAATTTGTGATCACGGGTTAAAACTCGTGATCATGGCCGAATTCGAGAGGCACTATTCGGGAAAATGTGACATCGAATTTGGGAGCAGGATCGCTATTCGAATTCGGCAAGCATGAAAATCTACCCCTGATCACGGGTAGAATTCAAATTCGCGAATTTGGAGAGCAACCCTGCTGCGTGCGCTCAGCTCGCATAGGTAGGTGGGTGCACTGTGAACAGGTAGGTAGGTACATGCAGTACTGGGTGTTACAATGTGCACCTGTCACACACACTGAATGTGCTGGGCCTGGCAGTGACGCAGACACAGTATGAATTATCAAGGCTGTCTATGCAACACAAGTGTCAGTGGGGGACACCGAAAAAAAAAATAGATCACAAGAACAGCTTTCAAAAGAGCTGTTGTGGGGTGCTATTTTAGAAATAAGAATCAGCAAGGAGCAAGCTAACAAGCCTACAAGAGCCTAACTAATCTTTCCCTATGAGAGTCTGCAGCAGCAGCAGCTGTCCCTTCTCTATTTACTGCAGGCTCACAAGTGAGTAAAATGGCCGGCGATGCCTGCCTTTTATAGGGGGGGGGGGGGGGGAGTGGCTCCAGGAGGGAGTGTAGCCTGATTGGCTACAATGTGCCTGCTGACTGATGTAGAGGGTCAACGTTAACCCTAATGGTGCATTACGGGGGCGAACCAATCTTCCGGAAAAGTTTGCGGTTCTCCGCGAACGTGAACCACGGAAGTTCACCGGGAACCGTTCACCGCGAACAGTTCGGGCCATCTCTATTTACCATTTACATTTGACAACCTTTCACTCTGGGACACATTGAGCCCCATTCAGAATTGCAGCAGTGACCCACGTGTTCATCTAACCAGCAGTCAAAAAAACTCTGTCACCATCAGTCGCAGCACTCCTCAAATTTCTCTCAAATGGTTGCCTAATAATACTATTTGAGGAATATGACTGCCTTTTTATTTGGAGGACATACCTGCCAAATTGAGAGAAACGTGGTGGCATAGTAGATGGCACTCTTGCCTTAAAATGATGGGGTACCAATTTCAACTCTGGGCCAGGACATTACTTGCATGGAATTTGTATGATTTTTTTTTTCCCCCTATGTTTCTGAATTTGTGAAGTAAAACATCCGTTCATATTGAATTTTGTGACATTCTGTGGCCTGGCTAACGGCTTACATGCTATCCTTTATTAATGTGACATACGTGTATGTGGTTCTATATTGTCAGACTAATGATCACAGGATTATATACAATTAACTGCTTAGTACTGCTTAGTACTGGTGACAAAATGTGGCTAAAATAAAACATAGGCCTTTACACTGACATCTCTACTCGTATCTTAACTACTGAAATCCAGGGGCGGATTTCAGCCAAGGCCACAGAGGTCATGGCCTAGGGCGCCAGAGGAAAAAGGGCAGGTTGTGGGCAGCGGATCGGTACTGGCAGTTTAACTGCCAAACATTTAAAGGCTGGCAGTGGTCGGACGAGCGCCTAGCCATAGTATTTTCCTTCTGGCTGTGAAGTGTGATATGCACATTACTAGCAGGCAGACCCGATTGCGTCCACCCTGCTTCAACATCTGCTTCACGTAGCTGTGGGCAGCTATGAACAGCCGGGTCTGTGATATACTGCATTTTTTTTATTTGGGAGATGTAATGCAGGATATGATTATTTTGACAGATGGGTTGAGCACTGTAATTTACTGACTCCTTTGTGGCTGTTGTGATTGGTTGCTCCAATGGGACACTGTGGTATTGTGTGACATGTCTTCAGGTATTTGATACAAAAGAGGTGGGGCTTATGTCACATGACTCATTGTGACAGATGGCTGGGAATGTTTTTTTTTTTCTGCACCAGTGGGGCTGGCAGTCAACAAAACCCCAGGTGCAGAGGGAGTGCCATCGCTGTGACCTCCCTGTATTGGGAGATACTGGTGCCTGGTGCCTGGATGCTTGGAGGGTGAAGCTGCAGCAGCAAGGAAGGAGGGAACTAGAGATGGCCTGAACGGTTCACACGCAAACTTATTCGCACAAACTTCGGTGGTTCGCGGTCGTTAACGAACGCGAACTTTATGGCAGTCTGACCTGCCCCTATACTACATCATTAGGGTCAACTTTGACCCTATACATCACAGTCAGCAGGCACAGGGTAGCCAATCAGGCTACACTCCCCCCTGATAAAAAGCAGGCAGCGTCACCCATTTCACTCACTCAAGAAACAGATGGGTGGTAGTGGCACACCTTACCCAAGAGTGGGTGCAGAGCCTGTAAGTGCCAAGCCAAGGCACCAGTTCACATAACAAGTGTAACACCCTCACAGGTTTGTGTAATGGTAATGTTTAATGCTAAACCTTTTTATTTCCCTCATGGGTTGCAGTACACAGTTATGCCCACTAAGGGGTGCACTTAGGAAAGATTACTGTGCCACCTAGGAACCAAGTTTTCAGAGGACAGTTCCCGAGGAGAGAGGAAGTTTTGGCGCAATAATCATGGAGGAGGAGAGAGAAGGAACAGAGGATTGACTTGTGTCCTGTGTGTGCTGTTAAAGACAGAGTTACTGGATTGTCTGGCCGGACAGAAGATCAAGCTGTATGACTGCTGCACTGGGACCAGAGAGAGTGGACTGTTTCCTTGAATGAGTGAGCCCAAGGACTTCATCATAGTGAGTTGCTGGTATTTCTGCCCTCAGAGGTAACAGATCTGCACACCATTCTACAGTGTTTTGAACAGTGCATCCAGGACCGGAGAGTGAGATCAACACACATCAATGCCCTGCATTCACCCCAGATGCATTGTTACTAGCTGTCTGTCTGGAGGACACTGTGCTAACTCTTCTAGTGCACATTTCTCATGCTGATATTGCAATACTCACAAGGTAAATGCTTAGAGCCTAGGAACCCTGTTCTGGATCATATAACTCAGTAAAGTGCAGGAATCATAGACTGTGGACTCAGACAATAGTTAGGGATCTTCCTGCACAAGTGAACTAAACTGTCCACCACTGTTATAAATATTCAACTGAGAGACGGGCCCCAACGCATGCAGCTGCCAACTTTTTCTTCTTTTTGCTACCACCAGGACTATATTTTTCTCCCTTTTTGGTATATTTAAGTATTGGAAGCCATTTTCAGGGATTAAGATATTCGGCTGCTGTATTTTCATGTGATTAGCCTCAATATCTAACTTTCATTGTATTCTCAGCATAGTTTAACTTTATAGTGAAACTCGTTATAGCGACACCCTGTGGAGAAAAGTGTAATCGATTGAAATGACTGTTTAAGGAACTGTTTGACCTTGCTTTACATTCCATATTGCAGTATTATTTTATAACTAGTAATATTGTGTGCAAGATTGTGTGCTTATCATTATTTTGTTTAGGGTCTTACTGTTGAAAATAAACAGGCCCATTGTTCATATAAACTGTGTCTGAGCATTGGGGAAGAAAAAGGGGAGTTCACCAGAGCAAAGGAGGTCTGAACCTACTATCCCACTTCTAAGACACACCCACGGGTGCGCTACATTTTGGGGGCTCGTCCGGGATTTATTTCAGACCATAACTCCGCCCCTTTTCACCCTTTTGAAGCACAATAAAGACAAAAAAAATGGACTCAAAATCAGTCACTGAGTGGTGTCAGACCTGTAGAGTGGACTTAGACAAAGCACTGGCATTGATAGTCCCTAGTACTAAATTATCCCGCCGTCAGCTTTATGATTTGATGGAAGACATTATCCCAGGAGAACATTGTCTAATTAGAGATATAAAAGTTAATAGGGACACAGAAGAGGAGAGGACAGATGTTCTGCTTCAGTGGGAGACACCAGTGTCAGCGTTAGATTTCCCTGAGGACTTTGAATTTGGGAAAGAGGGACTTAAAGCTAGATTGGTCCGAACAGAGTTTTCGCCTGAAAACAAGTCAGTAGATGCAAATGATATGGTCACCACCTCTGAGTTAGTACAAGCTTTGACCGAAGTAATGAGTAAATGTGCGACTCTGGGCCAGGAATCTTTAGCATCTGAATACCGAAAATTAAAGTTCTTTTCAGGGACTCAGCCCACACCAAATGGGGAGGAGGAGTTTGAACCCTGGCTGGATCAAGTACTTCAAGTAATAGAAGAATGGAGTGTTTCGGAAGCTGTTAAGAAACAGCGAGTGGCTGAAAGTCTCAAAGGGGCGGCCGCAGAAGTGATCAGAAATCTAAGATTGAGCAAAAGGGACTGCTCAGCTAGAGACTACCAGAACGCTTTACAAGACGTTTTTGGCCGAACTGAGACAGTGGAAGAGCTTCAATACAAGTTCACTCATACCTATCAGATGGAGGGGGAGAAATTGTCCCAGTATATTAGGCGGTTGGATCGAATACTTCATCAACTAATGCTCAAGAAGGGGATAGACTCAGACCAAGTAGATCAGAAAAGACTTCAGCAGATATTTCAGGGTGCATTACCCCTAGATCCCATCATGATAAAGATGCGGGCACAAACAAAACAGACAACTTTAATGTATCATCAGTTGGTGAAAGCTGTCAGAGAGGAAGAAGCAGTGTTGGAAGAAAGGAGCACTGCTCAGGTACAAACAGGAGCAATGGTTCACAGTGCCGTTAGTTTCGAAGCATCACAGATACAGTCACAAGTAGCTACACTAGCAGATTCAATAACACAGATTGTCAAGACAGTAGAGGGGCTGCAGAAGACAGTCAAGACACTAGCAGAAGAGAAGCAAACAGATGCAGCATCTGCAGGTATGGCAGTCAGAAAAGAATTAAATGGAGTCAGATCAAGACCATTCGTTGGATTCTGTTACCGATGTGGAGAGACAGGACACATGAGACGGGGATGTCCAAATCCTGAGAATCTGAGGAGAGTAAATGAAATGTTCTTGGTGAACTCGATGCAGGGAAACTTCAGAGGGCCTCAGTGAAGGAGCCAACTGTGTGCCCAAGTTCAAAGCGCTCCATAAATAACACCATGAAGGAAAGAATCCCTGCCTCGAATTCTTCACCCATTTTCACTTCAGATGACAGAAGACGAACACAGCCAGACCTACGCCCTTCAGAGCAGTTCAGAGTCTCACCCATCAAGCCTGCTCCATTGAAAGAGACAGCAAAAGCTTCAAGACGACCATCTACCGCTCATCAGCATGCCAACTGTAAGGCAGTGGAAAGAACAAGGAATGAGAAGCTGCCAGCTGGTCTAATTGGGCCTTCCCCCCTAGTGCCAATTAAGATAGAAGGAATCTATAGCAAGGCTTTGTTGGACACTGGGGCTCAAGTTACTATTTTATTCAGAGACTTTTATCAGAAGCACCTGAAACACTTGCCACTACAAAGACTGGAAGATCTGGAGATCTGGGGACTGAGCGACACAAAGTTCCCATATGATGGCTATGTCTCACTCAAGTTAGAGTTCCCTACCCCAGTGGTGGGGATCAGCGAAGAAGTTGACACTCTAGCTGTTGTGTGCCCAAGACCTAAAGAGAAGGGAGAAGCTGCCATGTTGGTTGGGACAAATACAGACTTTATTCGGAGATTGTTGAGACTGCAATTGGCTGAGAACTGTCCCTCGCTTCACCCATTCTTAAAACCAGTGTACTATGCTTTGAAAAAAGAGAAGATCAACCAAAAAGAAGAGATTGGGCATGTCTGGTCTCCTCCTGGGAGAGAATATGTCATTCAACCGGGAAGAATAACCTGTCTAAGGGCAAAAGTGAGGATGTGTGGAAAGGCAGTTACTTCCCACTTCATGATGGAAATGGGCTCAGAAGTAGAATTGCCACCTGGTCTGGAGTTAATACCAGAGGTCTGGCCAGCCGACAAATTGAATCACCCACATGATACCTTGCCAGTGGGGTTGAAGAACAAAGGGAGCACACCCATTATTCTTCGCTCCCAAGTCCGTCTGGGAAATGTATATGCTGCCACACCTTTGTCTCCAAGTGATAACACCAATATAAATGAACTGAATCTGGAAGATGTTGACTTAGGAGGTGGTATCTTGTCACCAGAATGGGTGGCTCGAATTAAAGAGATGCTGAAGCAAAAAAAAAAACTGTTTTTCTACAAGTGAATATGACATAGGTCGTTCTAAGAGTGAAATGCATAGCATCAGGCTGAAGGAAGATCGGCCCTTTAGGGAACGCTCAAGAAGAGTTGCTCCAGGAGATCTGGAGGACCTGCGACAGCACTTGATGGAATTGAAAACCGCTGGGGTGATTCAGGAGTCCAGAAGCCCTTATGCCTCCCCCATTGTGGTTGTCAGGAAAAAAAAATGGATCAATACGCATGTGCATTGACTACCGCACTTTGAATCAGCGAACCATCCCTGATCAATACACCACCCCACGGATAGAGGATGCACTTAATTGTTTGGTGGGCAGCAAATGGTTCAGCGTGTTAGATCTGAGGAGTGGATACTACCAAATTCCAATGGACCCTAGAGACAGAGAAAAGACTGCGTTCATCACTCCTCTGGGGTTCTTCGAGTTTAATGACATGCCTCAAGGTCTATCAAATGCTCCAGCAACTTTTCAGCGGCTCATGGAAAGAACAGTTGGAGATATGCATCTTCTTGAAGTACTTGTCTACCTGGATGACATCATTGTCTTCGGGAAAACATTAGAAGAGCATGAGACAAGGCTAAGGAAAGTGTTGAATAGGATTGAAAAAGAAGGATTGAAACTATCCTTGGACAAATGCAAGTTTTTGCAGCCTTCAGTGACATATGTCGGACATGTGGTGTCTGCAGAGGGTATAGCAACAGATCCCAGCAAAGTTGAAGCAGTGACATCTTGGCCTAAGCCCCGTACCATCACAGAGTTGCGCTCATTTCTTGGGTTCTGCAGCTATTACAGAAGATTTGTACAAGGGTTTGCCAAGACAGCCCGTCCACTAAACCAACTGCTTCAAAGTGATGTGGATGTCACTGAACCAGATGAAGGCTTCAAGTTGAAGAACGTGAAGGGACCAAGAGGGCCTAAAGAGTGTATTGAGGACCGCTGGACCTCTGAGTGTGATGAAGCATTTGAAAAGCTCAAGCATTGTCTTACCCATGCTCCAGTGCTAGCCTATGCTGACTCAACTAAACCCTATACACTCCATGTAGATGCTAGCAGAGAAGGTCTGGGAGGAGTTCTCTATCAGGAGCAAGATCAGGGGTTAAGGCCTGTGGCTTTCATTAGCCGAAGTTTATCTCCAACTGAAAAGAACTATCCAGCCCACAAATTGGAATTTCTTGCCCTGAAATGGGCTGTAGTGGACAAACTGCATGACTACCTTTATGGAGCTGAGTTCGAAGTTCAGACTGACAATAATCCTTTGACATACATACAGACTACTGCAAAGTTGGATGCCACTGGACACAGATGGATGGCTGCCCTGTCTAACTACAATTTCAGTCTGAAGTACCGTCCAGGCACCCAGAATGGAGATGCTGATGGTCTATCCCGTAGACCTCATGAAGACTTACACCCTGATGATGAATGGGTAGAAATACCTGCACCAGGAGTGAGAGCTATGTGCCAATTTTCAACAGTCCAGCAGAGAAGTGAATGTTGGGCCCAGAACCTAGCGCTACCAGCCGAAAGCCTACCTTCATCCTATTGCAATCTAGTCACTCTGCAGGCTTCTTCATTACCAGCGTTGAGCAACAGTGATCTCAGAAGAGATCAGACGGAAGATCCTTTAGGAAAATTAGCAGTGACAGCCTTAGGGAAGAATCAAGTTGACATTCTTCGTACAGATGTTCACCCAATGGCAAGGCTATTGGTCAAAGAGTGGGACCGGCTTCAGATACGAAATGGACTTGTATACAGAAGGGCTCCAAGTGCCGTCAACAGTGAAAAATGGCAGTTATTACTTCCTCAGAAATACAAGGAGACAGTACTTTGTGCATTGCATGATGAACATGGCCATCTGGGTTATGACAGAACTTTGGGGCTCGTGAGAGACAGATTTTATTGGCCATGTATGAAGCAAGACATAGAGGACTATTGCCGTTCCTGTTTGTGCTGTATTCAAAGAAAGACTTTGCCCACAAGAGCTGCTCACTTGGGACAGTTACAGAGTGGAGGACCACTAGAACTTGTATGCATAGACTTTCTCAGTATTGAACCTGACGAAGGGGGAATCAGCAACGTGTTGGTTGTGACAGACCATTATACAAGATACGCTCAGGCATTTCCTGCTCGTGATCAGAAAGCCCTCACAGTTGCTAAACTGCTTGTTGAAAAGTTCTTTGTTCATTATGGACTACCAAAGAGAATTCATTCTGACCAGGGGCGTGATTTTGAGAGCAAGCTTGTAAGAGAACTACTGACACTTTTGGGAGTGCAGAAGAGTCGCACCACCCCATATCATCCACAAGGGGATGCCCAGCCCGAACGCTTCAACAGGACTTTACTTGACATGCTGGGGACTTTGTCTATTGAAAAAAAGAGTCATTGGAGTAGACATGTGGCCACAGTGGTGCATGCCTATAACAGCACAAAAAATGATGCCACAGGATTCTCACCTTACTTTTTAATGTTTGGCCGAGAAGCTCGTCTCCCTGTTGATCTGACATTTGGAGTTTCTGCTGATGACACCCCGGTGAACTCTCACACCAGCTATGTGGAGAGACTCAAGAAAGGCCTTAAGCAAGCTTATGAGTTGGCTGAAATCTCTTCAGGACAGAGACATCAACAGAATAAGGCCCGCTATGACAAGAAAGTGAAAGTACATGATCTTCAACCAGGGGACCGAGTTCTTTTGAGGAATGTGGGCTTTCAAGGCAAGCACAAATTAGCAAATCGTTGGGGCTCTGATCCCTACATCATCTGTTCCCAACTGCCAAACATTCCAGTCTACCAAGTCCGCCCTGAAGGGAAGGAAGGGCCAACCAAGACTTGGCATCGTAACAACTTGATGCCCCTAGCAGAAACTGTGAGGATGATAAATTCTGAACCCAAACGGGCACAAGGAAAATCAAATTCCAGGCGATCCAAAAGATTGCAGAGAAGAGGAGGGGCTACCCAGTTAGCTGAAGAACCAGTGACCACCTTTGATGGAGAAGAAGACAGTGATAGTGAATGGGGTATAAATGGACTTTTCTATGATAGTGTGCACAACAACCCCATTGAAAGTGATCTGAATGCTAATGCTCTAGAGTTCATCCCTTGTCAAATTGACCAATCCAAAACAGACATCTGTATAGATGGTTCTTCGGCTCTGAACGAACAACAAAATGAGAGTTTTCCCCTGCCTACTATGGACAATGACCTCTTGTTTGCAGTTAATCCAAGTGTAGGTGACTCCCGGGTCACTCCAGAACTAGAGGATGTGACTACTACAGAAATAAAGTGTGTCAATGATGCACCACCTGTTGAAGCATGCTCCCCGGTCAACACCTCTGAACTAAGGCCACCCAGACAGATTAGGCCTCCACAGAGACTCACATATGACACTATGGGAAATAGTACTCAAGAGCCTGTGAGCACTGCACATCGAGGAATCTACGCCCATGTTCCCTTTGCCCTTTGCTCCAAAGGTGACACCCTCCCCACAATAATGTGTGTTGATGATGCTCCATGGTGGAATGTCCCATTTGACTACAGCACTAATGTTCAGTTAGTTAAACATTAAATGTTATTTGAAATAATGTTAGATCTAAGCCATTTCTTGGGAGGACCCAAGCCTTTTTAAGTAGGGGGAGAGTGTAACACCCTCACAGGTTTGTGTAATGGTAATGTTTAATGCTAAACCTTTTTATTTCCCTCATGGGTTGCAGTACACAGTTATGCCCACTAAGGGGTGCACTTAGGAAAGATTACTGTGCCACCTAGGAACCAAGTTTTCAGAGGACAGTTCCCGAGGAGAGAGGAAGTTTTGGCGCAATAATCATGGAGGAGGAGAGAGAAGGAACAGAGGATTGACTTGTGTCCTGTGTGTGCTGTTAAAGACAGAGTTACTGGATTGTCTGGCCGGACAGAAGATCAAGCTGTATGACTGCTGCACTGGGACCAGAGAGAGTGGACTGTTTCCTTGAATGAGTGAGCTCAAGGACTTCATCATAGTGAGTTGCTGGTATTTCTGCCCTCAGAGGTAACAGATCTGCACACCATTCTACAGTGTTTTGAACAGTGCATCCAGGACCGGAGAGTGAGATCAACACACATCAATGCCCTGCAGTCACCCCAGATGCATTGTTGCTAGCTGTCTGTCTGGAGGACACTGTGCTAACTCTCCTAGTGCACATTTCTCATGCTGATATTGAAATACTCACAAGGTAAATGCTTAGAGCCTAGGAACCCTGTTCTGGATCATATAACTCAGTAAAGTGCAGGAATCATAGACTGTGGACTCAGACAATAGTTAGGGATCTTCCTGCACAAGTGAACTAAACTGTCCACCACTGTTATAAATATTCAACTGAGAGACGGGCCCCAACGCATGCAGCTGCCAACTTTTTCTTCTTTTTGCTACCACCAGGACTATATTTTTCTCCCTTTTTGGTATATTTAAGTATTGGAAGCCATTTTCAGGGATTAAGATATTCGGCTGCTGTATTTTCATGTGATTAGCCTCAATATCTAACTTTCATTGTATTCTCAGCATAGTTTAACTTTATAGTGAAACTCGTTATAGCGACACCCTGTGGAGAAAAGTGTAATCGATTGAAATGACTGTTTAAGGAACTGTTTGACCTTGCTTTACATTCCATATTGCAGTATTATTTTATAACTAGTAATATTGTGTGCAAGATTGTGTGCTTATCATTATTTTGTTTAGGGTCTTACTGTTGAAAATAAACAGGCCCATTGTTCATATAAACTGTGTCTGAGCATTGGGGAAGAAAAAGGGGAGTTCACCGGAGCAAAGGAGGTCTGAACCTACTATCCCACTTCTAAGACACACCCACGGGTGCGCTACACACAAAATGTTAGTCCAGGCTCGCACACCAGATTCAAAGTGCAACAATCTTGTTTATTGCTCCATCAGCACAAAGTGACAATTGTTTCGGGGCCACTGGGGTACCCTTCCTCAGACAGTGCAGACTGCACTGTCTGAGGAAGGGGACACCAACGGCCCCGAAACAATTGTCACTTTGTGCTGATGGAGCAATAAACAAGATTGTTGCACTTTGAATCTGGTGTGCGAGCCTGGACTAACATTTTGTGCCATTTCACTCACTCGTGTGGCTGCAGTAATTAGAGAAGGGAGAGGTGCTGCAGAGACATTAGGGAAAGCTTAGTTGGGCTTGTTGGGTTGCTCTTTCTTGCTGATCCTTATTGCTAAAAAGCACTCCTCATCCTCCTCACCAGCTCTTTTGAGAGCTAATGTTCTTGTGATCTACTTTTTTTTTTTTTTGTCCCACAGACACTTGTGTTGCATATACAGCCCTGTGAGTCAGTCTTAGCTGCTGGACCTTGGCCCCTTGGTAATTCCTACTGTGCCACTGCCAGGCCCAGCACATTCGGTGACTACCTGTGTGTGTGACAGCTGTACATTTGTAATACCCATCACTGCATATACCTACCTGTTGTTCACAGTGCACCCACCTACCTACGTGAGCACACACAGTGTCACTGTACCTGTGTGTGTGTGTGTGTGTGTGTGTGTGTGTGTGTGTGTGTGTGTGTGTGTGTGTGTGTGTGTGTGAGACAGGTGCACATTTGTAATACCCATCACTGCTACCTGTTCAGTGCACCCACCTACCTACGTTCTACCTGTTCAGTGTGTGTGTGTGTGTGTGTGTGTGTGTGTGTGTGTGTGTCAGCTGCACATTTGTAATACCAGTCGCTGCATACCTGTTCCCTGCACCTGTGTGACAGCACTTTGTTGTACCAGCAGTCAGTGCAACCTATTCACTGCACCTGTGTAACCGTACATTGTATTAGCCAAGTCAGTGCATACCTTTTCACTTCATCCCCGCAAAATGGACAAAACAGGCAGAGGCCAGGTCTGTTCAAGGTCGCGCTGTCGTGATTTCGTGTGGCTCTCGACCAAAGTACAGTGTTCAGAAGAAGGCACGTGCCATCAACCCCCCAATATTGTCAGGACATAGTTGACTATTTAACACAGAACGCCTCCTCTTCCTCAGCTTTCGCATGGAAGTGTGACATATCTTCCTCCTCCCGCTCTGATTCTGGCACCCCACTTAACACTCCGGCAGCCATCACCAAAGTACCATCATCACAGGGCTCCGCGGTGTGGACATTTTTTTGTTTGTCTGCCTTAGATGAGAGCAATGCCATCTGTACTCTCTGCCACCAAAAATTGAGCCATGGAAAGACCAAGACCCGTGTAGGGACAATTACCTTACGAAGGCACATGATTACAAAGCACAAACTGCAATGGGATGACCACCTGAGGAAAAGCAGCACACAAAAGCAAAGTGGAAGATAACAGGCCACAATTATTTCTCCAAAAAGGCGATACCTAAACTGTACCTTGATGTTGAAAGGCAAGTGGTGACATCTCTGGCGCACAGCGTTGGGTCAAGGGACCATCTGACCACAGATGCCAGGTCTGCAAAGCACGGTCATGCCTGCCCAAAGACTAAGTCAGTCCCCACACACAGCATCTCTGCCTGCACGCTGTGTGACTGCTAGAGATGGCCCGAACCTCTGATTTTCGGTTCGAACTACCGCAAAAGTTCGAACCGCAATAGACTTCAATGGGGAGGCGAACTTTAAAAACTAGAAACATTTATGCTGGCCACAAAAGTGATGGAAATGATGTTTCAAGGGGACTAACATCTGAGTTTTTACATGAATGAGTGGGGTAGACGTCAAAAGTCCTGGGAAAAATCTGGGTTTAACGCAAAGCAGCGTTTTAAGGGCAGAAATCACATTGAATGCTAAATTGGAGGCCCAAAGTGCTTTAAAATATATTGCATGTGTATACATCAATCAAGGAGTGTAATTAGGGTAATTACGAGATTCAGCACATGTGCCATGCAGGGTACATGTGTCAACTTTCCCAAATTCAAATTAGAAATGAGATTGCTGCCGTTGTCACACACCACGTTGCCAATCTCCAGTTGGTGCGGGGTCAGCCACTGCTCCACCTGTTTAAGAGCAGCCAGGAGAGCTGCTCCAGTGTGACTCTCCGCTTTGAGGCAAGACATGTCTAAGATGGCGTGACACTGCCAGATGCAGCATAGGCCCTGGGGAACTGGGTCTGTGTAGCTGGAGAGGAGATTGCAGCACCAGTAGAGTTGAACTGCCACACAGCCAAGGAGGAGGACAACAGCGATGAGGATGTAGCAGGAGGAGAGAAGGTGGCAGCAGGCCTGCCTGAAATCCGTGGGGTTGTCACTAGGTCCACTGCATAGCCACGTACTCCCTGCTTGCCAGCGGTCACCAGGTTGACCCAATGGGCTGTGTAAGTAATGTACCTGCCCTGACCGTGCTTGGCAGACCAGGCATCCGTGGTCAGATGGACCCTTGACCTAACTCTGTGTGCCAGAGGTGACACCACTTGCCTCTCAACTTCATGGTACAGTTTGAGTATTGCCTTTTTGGAGAAATAATTGCGGCCTGGTATCTTCCACTGCGGTGTCCCAATGGCCACACATTTTCGGAAGGCCTCAAAGTCCACCAGCTGGTATGGTAACAGCTGGCAAACTAACAGTTCTGCCAAGCCAGCTGTCAGACGCAGGGCAAGGGGGTGACTAGCAGACATTGGCTTCTTCCGCTCAAAGATTTCCCTCACGGACACCTGGCTGCTGCTGTGGGCAGAGGAGCAGGAACCGCTCAAGGTGAGAGGCGGAGTGGAGGAGGGAGGCTGTGAAGGTGCAAGGGAGAAAGTGGCTGAAGATGATGCACCTGAAGGAGGAAGAGGAGGAGGGGGGTGGCTTTGCTTTTGTGTGCTGCTTTTTCCTCAGGTGCTCTTCCCATTGTAGTTTGTGCTTTTTCTGCAGGTGCCTTCGTAAGGCAGTTGTCCCTACATGGGTGTTGGCCTTTCCACGGCTCAATTTTTGGTGGCAGAGAGTACAGATGGCAGTGCTCTGATCTTTGGCATACACACTAATACATTTCCACACCGCTGAGACCCCCCTGGGGTGTGGGCACTATGGTGGCCTCAACAGCTGACGTTGAAGGGCATGTTGGCTGGCTGTCCATAGGTGGTGATACATGGCACCGGACGTTGCCACCAGCTGTTTCTGACGACTAGCTCCCCCTGCTTCTTTCAGGAACTAGTCTCCTCCTACTCCTCTCTGACTCCCCCTCTGAACTGTCCCCCAGGTCATCATGTCTCTTAGGATCCCACGTGGCATCCGTATCATCATAATCCTCATCATCATCATCATCATCATCGTCCTAATCATCCTCCACAGCTTCACTTGCCTCAGATACCTCATAAACTGCACCAACAGAAGGTACTTCATCCTCCTCCTCCTCACACCTTACGTCCATAGTTTCTCCTAACTCAGACACATGAGGTGGTGTAACTTGCTTAGCGCCTTCATCTTATTGTAACAAGAATGGCTGCGCATCAGTGATTTCCCCACCAAATAACTCCTGCGAAGTGTCAAATGCAGCGGAAGTGGTGCTAGTGGTAGCGCTGGTGGCTGCGGAAGATGGTGTTCTGTGTTAGTCAACCAAATCCTGACAATCTTGGGAGTTGATGGGACGTGCCTTCTTCTGAGCACTGTACTTTAGGCCAGGGCTGCACGAAATCATGTCAGCACGCCCTCGAACAGAACTGCCGGGTGGCCTTCCTCTTGGTCTGCCCCTGCATCTACCTGTTTTGCTTGTTCAGCAAGGAACAAGCTAACAAGCCTACAAGCCTAACTAAGCTTTCCCTAATGTCTCTGCACAGCAGCTCTCCATTCTCTAATTACTGGAGGCACACGTGTGAGTGAAATGGGTGATGCTGCCTGCCTTTTATAAGGGGGGGGGGGGGGGGGGGGCTCCAGGAGGGAGTGTAGCCTGATTGGCTACAATGTGCCTGCTGACTGTGATGTAGAGGGTCAAAGTTGTATCACAATGAAGCAATGACCGCCGGCTATCTGAGTGTCTTTGGGGGGGGGGGGGGCACACACCCAAGATAATAAGGTCGTTGCTTGATTGTGGACAGACCAAATTCGATCAGCTGGGCAGTCACTGTTCGGTCATTGAGCTACCTCAGCTCGGTGACCATATGGGCTTGAAAACCGCCGTGGCCTGCACTCTTGCCATGGTGCGCACCAGTCCAGCAGGGCCATCACAACACAAACAGCTGTTGTCAGTGGTGTGTCAGTGTGAAGCAGCAGTACTCTAATTACACTCCGATTGATGTATACACATGCAGTATGTTAAAGCACTTTAGGCCTCCAATTTAGCATTCAATGTGATTTCTGCCCTTAAAACACTGCTTTGCGTCAAATCCAGATTTCCACTGGGGACTTTTGGCGTGTATCCCACTCATCCATGCAAAAACTCAGGTGTTAGACCCCTTGAAACCTCTTTTACACCACTTTTCTGGCCAGCATAAATGTTTCTAGTTTTCAAAGTTCGCCTCCCCATTGAAGTCTATTGAAGTTCGCGAAAGTTCGTGCGAACAGAACTTTTGCTGAAGTTCGCGTTCGAGGTTCACGAACCGAAAATCGGAGGTTCGAGCCATCTCTAGAGGGGACCATTAAGGGTGGCATTTAAGGTATGCAGCGTGTTCTATGTAATTTGTTACATGGCACTGTTTTGCTGTTTAAAAGTGCGCTGCTAGCTTTGTAGTTATCCCTGTGATGCTTGCGTGTCACATCATAAATCAAGTGCTGACGAGTTTAATTAAACTTCCTACTGTAGAAGTAGAGGCTTCCATAAGATGATTGGGACACATTTTCGTTTTTCTCTTTGGCTCATCTAAAATGTGATTGCA
This sequence comes from Hyperolius riggenbachi, assembly GCF_040937935.1. Lineage (NCBI taxonomy): Eukaryota > Metazoa > Chordata > Amphibia > Anura > Hyperoliidae > Hyperolius > Hyperolius riggenbachi. Next base: position 216,910,238 of record NC_090647.1, read on the forward strand.
GCAAGAATACGATCACATTTCCTATTGGAAACAAAATGTCAGTTTGTCCCTTGGAAGCCTTGAAAAGAACTCAGAACTTCCTCTCTGAAAGATACACCACAGCATAATAACTTTTAAAGAAAAACATTTCTTTGTTACAATTGATACAAATCCTGCTATAAATCTGCAGTGTCTACTTCCTGCTTTCAAGGAAGCAGACAGATTAGCATCCTCTGTTTACAAATTAGCTGCTCTGCCGTGGAAGAGGAGATTCCTGAGCTGGCACAGCTGAGAAATCAAATTATGTTGGTCCTTAGCCACAGATGAGGGGGAAATCAGACAGGTTAAACTCTCTAAATACATACAGGGTACATTTCTGTTTTCCTTCTGTCCTGTGAAAGAGTTTAGGTCCACTTTAAGGAAAACTGCAAATAATAATTCTACTATCCAGCTTTAAGAGATCATACTGTGGTATCCAATTTAAATAAACGTCTGTGCGAAAATATTTTAATTTCTGCTTAGTTTACGAAGTGCATCATTAATTAACCTTCCTCTTTTTATATAAAGCGCAGACTTTTAACAGAGATGGAGTCTGACAGAGGAGAAATGAAATGGAGAGTATTTGTTTAATTACTTGTACCAAATGCTTAGCACACAAAGTTGCACTTTTAGAAATGAAGGATAAAGATCAAATTTTGTTGCTTGAAAATATAAATTGCTTGTGAAGTGAAGTGCTGAGTTGCACTCCCGACTAAACTGCTGCCAATACAGCCTATTGTATTTAATTACTTTTGTAAATCTAAGAAATATTATTTGGACTGTACATGAGGTTTTGAGTGCAATTTAATTAAAAGTAGTCAAACATTTTTCAGATAATTGTCAAAGTTCTTTTGTTCACTGAAGGCAAAGACAGGGCTAGTACTTGCTCTCACACGTCTGGTAATAATGAATGGGTGGAAAGTTCAGCCCTTTTTATACAGCTACTGGATGAATGATCTATCTATAACTCTTGTATAAACAGTGTAGAATTGCTTTGTTCGTGAATAAGAACGACTACAAACCAGCATCTCAAAATATTCTGAAACAAATGTTTAGACGTTTGGTAATTCCAGGGGGAAATGTTACCATGAACACTTGCTAAAGACGTACAATTGAAAACACTGCACGCTAATGCATGTTAGGGACGATCGCCGCCGATCCGCCGCTACCCGACGCGTAACAGCCCCTCCCCCCCGAGACCCCGTGCGCAGCCTGGCCAGGCAGCGCTGAGGGGTGGATCGGGACTCCCTGTGATGTCACGACGTCGATGACGTCATTCGGCCCTAGCCATGGGCGACCCCGTTCACGACGGGGAAGCCCTAAAGGAAATCCTATTCAGAACGGGATTTCCTCACGGCAAGCGCGGCGATCGGAGGAGTGGGAGGGATGCGGCAGGGAGGGGGGAATCATGTAGCAAGCGCTAGGCTAGCTACATGATTTAAAAAAAAAAAATACTGCTGCGCAGCCTCCCTGGCGATCTTAATAGAACACCGGGGAGGTTAAATCCTCTTCACCTCCCGTAGGTACATCTCCTAGGCAGGTTTGGGGGGGGGGGGGGGGAATTACTGGTGTCCAGGCCAGAACTCCCCCCTCAGACCGGGGCCATTGCAGTGTCTGGGGCAGGCACGAGTTGACACCAGAATATCTGCAGGCATCCTGCAGCTCACAGCACTGCCCCCTTTCTTTCCCTGCTACAGTTGACTTTGGATGTAGCAGCAGTGTCCGCTGTCTTCTATGCGTTCCAAACGTCATGCACGAGTCCTATTTGGACACGCTGCAAGACTCACTACTGCGCACTTCCTCCTTCCGGCTTGGAGGAAGTGTAGCGAGTCTTAAAACGCATGCAACAGGACGCGTGCAAGACGTTTGGAACGCATAGAAGACAGCGGACTTATGCGTAAGTAACCCCTTTCTCCCAGCTGCACAGCTGAGGCAATTAAGCCTCATTTTAATCACGAATTCGAGAAGTGAACTACTCGTGAGCCCATCCCTGCAGAACATGGAGCAGTAGTGTGCGTACAGAGCATGAAGCAGCAGCAGGTGTACAGAGCATGGAGCAGCTCTGGGGAACTTGACAGAGCACAGAGCCAGGTATGAGCATAGCCCTGTGCCCCTGCTGTGTGCTAGGGAAGAAGGGGACCTTGCAGAATACTTCACTTTCCCCTTCATTACAGATGCTGGCTGTCCTCATTATTATTTGCATCCAAACTGCTCCTGACTGATCCCGCTATTGATCAGGAGCAGATCAGACCTGTCGTAAATAAGTCTGATCCCGTTAATTGGATGGGAAATTCCATTGTGTGCACTCCGCATGATGTCCTACCATATTATTGCTGTATATTGTACATGGCTCAGGGAAGACCTTTCAGGAATCCCCCCCCCCCCCTTAAAAATCCTGGGTTTGCCCCTGACATCTGTCTGTTGCTGATAAAAGTTGCTCCAAAACACCTCCATTATGTACATTATACACAATGACCCATGTACATGTATAGTGAAACATGTTTAGGCACAAATTATCATGACTCTATCAACACAATAGTGATGAGCGGCATGCCAGAATGTCCATGGAAGGAGCTAGGGGTTCCCCCTCTTTCTCCTTCAAGTTGTGCAGATCTCTTTGGCTGCAGTGGTGTAAGAATCACACACCTGAAACAAGCATGTGTTTAATCTATGTAGAAAGACAAAAAGAAAGAACAACCGAGAGCCCTCAATAGTGTATTATTGTTGATATAAGGTAATCTTCAATTTGTACAGCCGATATGGATATACTCACAAGTCTGGGTTGCAGACCTCAGGCAACCACTCCAATCGCATATGGGGATATTAAGCCTGTCCCCACTCAGGTGTGTTTAATCTAGTCAGACTTCTCAGAGTACCTAATCTACTTCGTTGTTTCGGGTCTATGACTGAAAGTATTAGAGGCACAGGATCAGCAGGAAAGCTAGGCAATGTGCATTGTTGAAAGTAAACAAATATGTCGGCCTCCATAACCTTCCCACCTCAGGTGTGTTTTTAAGCACACATTTTAGAGTTCCACCTCAGTGCCCCTCCACAGGAGCAGGATCTTGTCAACTCCTCTCCAGTAGATGACTACATGCTCCAGATACTCAGTCAATGCTTAAGTCTTTTATTCTCAGTATCGATTGATATGACTCTTTGGGATAGGGCTTCGACCAGAGCAACAGAATACCCAAGCGGGGTGGCACAAAACTACTAGGAAAGCATAAGGGACTAAAAGTGACCAAAAAGCCCTCCTACTAAAAAGCCAACGCTTGGTGTAGTTTGCCTTCTTAAACCAGTATGTACTTGAGAGAATTCAGTTTTAAGTGAGCGACACTGGTCTCCCACTATGGGCATGATTCCCAAAGCTTTTTCACCTGTTTTCCTCTGTTTTCACCTTTCACCTTAAGCTCCCAAAGAGCAAAAATATGATAAAGGTAGGAAAAGTAATATTGAAATGAAGTTAATCAGGAACAACTTATTTTGAGTAATTTATTTTGCTTGTAAATGTGATAAAAATAATAACCTTTAAGCAATTAGGTGATACATAAGTCATTTATGAGAAGTTTTGTGAATAGAGCCCAATCCATCACTACTGAATATGCACATTCTCTTTATGCCTGTTGGGGTAATATGGCTCTGTAAATTTTAATAAGGTTTATTGGCTTGATATACACCTGTGGTTCTGCATGTAAGCCTGGCTTCTGGGGCATAATGAGAATAATAAGAAGGCAAACTACACTAAGTATTGCTTTTTAGTAGGAGGGCTTTTCAGTCTCTTTTAGTCCCCTATACTTGTAGTTTTGGGTCACCCCGAGCTGCTTGAGTATTCTGTTGTCTATAAATGCAAATCTTTTTGGGCTGGAAAGGCAATGGCTTTTTCTACCAGTGCTTAATTCTCTCTGCAAAAGTTTTAAGAGATTTACAATACTTCAGAAAATCCTTGAGATGCTGTGCTCTATATAGATTGACCTGTGATTGGTCCTGTTTTGGCAATACATTACAGGGCTTCTCGGTATAATCTGATCTGCAATGTGACTTGTGTTGGCAAGCACAGTTGACTCAGACAGAAGCGGGTCACATTGACTTGAATATGAAACATAGTGATACAAATTCTATTGACTCTAGTGTGAAGCTGATGTTTAAAGTTAAATAACAAGCTTGTACTCAGAGCACCATCCTTGACTAAATACTGTGCGGAAAAAAACATAAACACAGTGATAGATCAGCAATGGCGGTTAATGACTGCATTTGCGTAGTGTGTGTGTGTGTGTGTGTGTGTGTGTGTGTGTGTGTGTACAGCTAACAAACGAATCACTACTACTACTGTCCCTATACATTCACCGACCTGCTAATCCAGTACTGATCTTTCTGTATCCCTCCCCCTAGATCTGCAGTTAAACCAGGAAACAGAATGAGAAAACCATTTCACTTTCCCCATTTATAAAAGGAAGAGGATGCTGTCATTCCTATTGGCTGCTAGAGGCAAGCTCAATATGACCACAATCTTTTACTAGGATACGTGAGAAAACTCCACTGGATGTAGAAAAGAAAATGGGCAACACCCCTCTACCCCCCCCCCCCCCCCAAATCACCTAATAGCAAATTTTTGTCTCAGATGCGCAAAGAATTCACCTCAAAGTGGATCAAATGAGCTCAAACGTATGGTCATCACTGATGGCTGCCTAACATATATTAAATAGTCAAATTCTCCCCCTGAAATGTGTTTTTTTTTTCCTCCTAATATCTGTAATGTAATCAACCTTTGCCCATCACTACTTACTATTGCCTTTTTGCTTTTTAAGGTTGCCTTTTGCATGTGATTTGCATTTTTGAGGCTGCACTTGCATTTTTAAGATGGGTAGGAATTTGATACAGAAACCCACTTATCAGAAATTATATATCTATATCTACAGTGGTGTGAAAAACTATTTGCCCCCTTCCTGATTTCTTATTCTTTTGCATGTTTGTCACACTTAAATGTTTCTGCTCATCAAAAACCGTTAACTATTAGTCAAAGATAACATAATTGAACACAAAATGAAGTTTTAAATTGTTTTTTATTTAGTGAGAAAAACTCAATCTACATGGCCCTGTGTGAAAAAGTGATTGCCCCCCTTGTTAAAAAAAAAAAAAAAAACTAACTGTGGTTTATCACACCTGAGTTCAATTTCTGTAGTCACCCCCAGGCCTGATTACTGCCACACCTGTTTCAATCAAGAAATCACTTAAATAGGAGCTATCTGACACAGAGAAGTAGACCAAAGCACCTCAAAAGCTAGACATCATGCCAAGACCCAAAGAAATTCAGGAACAAATGAGAACAAAAGTACTGTAATTGAGATCTATCAGTCTGGTAAAGGTTATAAAGCCATTTCTAAAGCTTTGGGACTCCAGCAAACCACAGTGAGAGCCATTATCCACAAATGGCAAAAACATGGAACGGTGATGAACCTTCCCAGGAGTGGCTGGCCGACCAAAATTACCCCAAGAGCGCAGAGAAAACTCATCTGAGAGCCCACAAAAGACCCCAGGACAGCATCTAAAGAACTGCAGACTTCACTTGCCTCGATTAAGGTCAATGTTCACGACTCCACCATAAGAAAGAGACTGGGCAAAAACGGCCTGCATGGCAGATATCCAAGGCGCAAACCACTTTTAAGCAAAAAGAACATTAAGGCTCGTTTCAATTTTGCTAAAAAACATCTCAATGATTTCCAAGACTTTTGGGAAAATACCTTGTGGAGCGACAAGACAAAAGTTGAACTTTTTGGAAGGTGCATGTCCCGTTACATCTGGCGTAGAAGTAACACAGCATTTCAGCAAAAGATCATACCAACAGTAAAATATGGTGGTGGTAGTGTGATGGTCTGGGGTTGTTTTGCTGCTTCAGGACCTGGAAGGCTTGCTGTGATAGATGGAACCATGAATTCTACTGTCTACCAAAAAATCCTGAAGGAGAATGTCCGGCCATCTGTTCAACTCAAACTAAAGCGATCTTGGGTGCTGCACCAAGACAATGACCCAAAACACACCAGCAAATCCACCTCTGAATGGCTGAAGAAAAACAAAATGAAGAGTTTGGAGTGGCCTAGTCAAAGTCCTGACCTGAATCCTATTGAGATGTTGTGGCATGACCTTAAAAAGGCGGTTCATGCTAGAAAACCCTCAACAAAAAGCTGAATTACAACAATTCTGCAAAGATGAGTGGGCAAAATTCCTCCAGAGCGCTGTAAAAGACTCGTTGCAAGTTATCGCAAACGCTTGATTGCAGTTATTGCTGCTAAGGGTGGCCCAACCAGTTATTAGGTTCAGGGGGCAATTTCTTTTTCACACAGGGCCAAGTAGGTTTTGAGTTTTTTTTCTCACTAAATAATAAAAACAATCATTTAAAACTGCATTTTGTGTTCAATTATGTTATCTTTGACTAATAGTTAACGGTTTTTGATGAGCAGAAACCTTTAAGTGTGACAAACATGCAAAAGAATAAGAAATCGGGAAGGGGGCAAATAGTTTTTCACACCACTGTATATCTATATCTATCTATCTATATCTATCTATCTATATCTATCTATCTATCTATCTATATCAAAAATTAGCTTAAATTTTCGCGTGTTCACCCAATAGCAAAATTTAAAGGGAAAGTGCCATATTGTCGCCCAAATACTAAATTTCGAAAATAACTACTATATTTGACATGTGCTTAGCATGAAAATTCGAAAATTGATAGGAAGTAATGTCTTCTCTCCCCATATTAGGTCTCCCATGTTTCTTAGCTGCAGAAGTGACCCAGGAACCATATAACTACAACCAATCAGACAACAGACAGCCCCCTGAGATGACTAGCTCTCTGACACACCAGCCTCTGTTGGGAAGAGTTAGTGGAAGGGATAGGATTAGAGAGAGCTTAGCTAGCTACCAGGGGCATAGCAATAGGGGGTGCAGAGGTAGCCACCGCATCAGGGCCCTTGGGCTAGAGGGGCCCCGAGTGGCCCACCCTCAACCACAGTATTGGCTCTTTATTGGTCCTGTGCTGATTCACTTCTATAGATAATTAGAATAGCAGTGATCATTAACACACGGTTTCCCATCCCTTTCTTGCACCTCTGATACTGTGGTTGTCCTTGATTGGTTTTGGTGTGGCGTATCAATTGTTATGCTTGCACCGGGGCCCACAGCTTCTTAGCTATGCCACGACTAGCTACTGCTCATTTATTTGCAGTCTATGCAAACCACCAAGTTTGTGGTTTGAAAATCTCAACAAATATTAGCTACAGCAGGCTGGATTGTAGTTGTATTCTAAAGCAAAAGTCTTTTTTTTTTTTTAAAGGAGAACTGTAGTGAGAGGTATATGGAGGCTGCCATATTTCAATTTAACCACTTCCCGACCGCCGTATTGACAAATGGCGGCCGGGAAGTGGACCCCGCAAGGACCGCCGTATAGACAAATGGCGGCGGTCCTTGTAGGGGCATGGGCGGAGCAATCGCGTCATCCGTGACGCGATCCTCTGCCTCCGCCTGTCGCCGCTCACCCGCCGCAACATCCCGCCGGCCATACAGAAGCGCCGGCGGGATGTTAACCCGACGATCGCCGCATACAAAGTGCATAATACACTTTGTAATGTTTACAAAGTGTATTATACAGGCTGCCTCCTGCCCTGGTGGTCCCAGTGTCCGAGGGACCACCAGGGCAGGCTGCAGCCACCCTAGTCTGCACCAAGCACACTAATTCCCCCCCCCTGCCCCCTGATCGCCCACAGCACCCCTCAGACCCCCCCCCTGCCCACCCCCCAGACCCATGTTTACACCCAATCACCCCCCTAATCACCCATCAATCACTCCCTGTCACTATCTGTCAACGCTATTTTTTTTCACCCCCCCCCCTGCCCCCTGCCCCCTCCTGATCACCCCCCCCCGTGTGTACTGTATACATCTATCCCCCCTGATCACCTGTCAATCACCCATCAATCACCCCCTGTCACTGCCACCCATCAATCAGCCCCTAACCTGCCCCTTGCGGGCAATCTGATCACCCCCCCACACCAATAGATCGCCCGCAGATCCGACATCAGATCACCTCCCAAGTGCAGTGTTTACATCTGTTCTCTCCTCCAAACACCCACTAATTACCCATCAATCACCCCCTGTCACTGCTACCCATCATATTAGACCCCTATCTGCCCCTAGGGCACTCAATCACCCGCCCATACCCTCAGACGGCCCTCAGACCCCAGCCCTGATCACCTCGCCAGTGCATTGCTTGCATCTATTCCCCCCTCTAATCACACCTTGAGACACCCATCAATCACCTCCTGTCACCCCCTAGCACACCTACCCATCAGATCAGGCCCTAATTTGCCCCGTGTGGGCTCCTGATCACTCGGCCAAACCCTCAAATCCCCCTCAGACCCCCTTCCGATCACCTTCCCAGTGCATTGATTGCATCTATTTTCCCCCCTAACCACCCCCTGAGACACCAATCAATCACCTCCTGTCACCCCCTAGCACTCCTATCCATCAGATCAGGCCCAATACAACCTGTCATCTAAAAGGCCACCCTGCTTATGACCGGTTCCACAAAATTCGCCCCCTCATAGACCACCTGTCATCAACATTTTCAGATGCTTGTACCCCTGAACAGTCATTTTGAGACATTTGGTTTCCAGACTACTCACGGTTTTGGGCCCGTAAAATGCCAGGGCGGTATAGGAACCCCACAAACTGGCCCCATTTTAGAAAAAAGACACCCAATGTATTCTGTTAGGTGTATGACGAGTTCATAGAAGATTTTATTTTTTGTCAAGTTAGCGGAAATTGATTTTTTTTTTTTCACAAAGTGTCATTTTTCACTAACTTGTGACAAAAAATAAAATCTTCTATGAACTCGCCATACACCTAATGGAATACCTTGGGGTGTCTTCTTTCTAAAATGGGGTCACTTGTGGGGTTCCTATACTGCCCTGGCATTTTAGTGGCCCTAAACCGTGAGGAGTAGTCTAGAAAACAAATGCCTCAAAATGACCTGTGATTAGGACGTTGGGCCCCTTAGCGCACCTAGGCTGCAAAAAAGTGTCACACGTGGTATCACCGTACTCAGGAGAAGTAGTATAATGTGTTTTGGGGTGTATTTTTACACATACCCATGCTGGGTGGGAGAAATCTCTCTGGAAATGGACAATTGTGTGTAAAAAAATCAAACAATTGTCATTTACAGAGATATTTCTCCCACCCAGCATGGGTATGTGTAAAATACACCCCAAAACACATTATACTACTTCTCCTGAGTACGACGGTACCACATATGTGGCACTTTTTTACACCCTAAGTACGCTAAGGGGCCCAAAGTCCAATGAGTACCTTTAGGATTTCACAGGTCATTTTGCGACATTGTTGGTTTCAAGACTACTCCTCACGGTTTAGGGCCCCTAAAATGCCAGGGCAGTATAGGAACCCCACAAATGACCCCATTCTAGAAAGAAGACACCCAAAGGTATTCCGTTAGGAGTATGGTGAGTTCATAGAAGATTTTATTTTTTGTCACAAGTTAGCGGAAAATGACACTTTGTGAAAAAAAACCATTAAAATCAATTTCCGCTAACTTGTGACAAAAAATAAAAACTTCTATGAACTCACCATACTCCTAACGGAATACCTTGGGGTGTCTTCTTTCTAAAATGGGGTCATTAGTGGGGTTCCTGTACTGCCCTGGCATTTTAGGGGCCCTAAACCGTCAGGAGTAGTCTTGAAACAAAAATGACCTGTGAAATCCTAAAGGTACTCATTGGACTTTGGGCCCCTTAGCGCAGTTAGGCTGCAAAAAAGTGCCAATCATGTGGTATCGCCGTACTCGGGAGAAGTAGTATAATGTGTGTTGGGGTGTATTTTTACCCAAAACACATTATACAAAACACATTATACAAAACACATACCCATGCTGGGTGGGAGAAATACCTCTGTAAATGACAATCTTTTGATTTTTTTACACACAATTGTCCATTTACAGAGTTATTTCTCCCACCCAGCATGGGTATGTGTAAAAATACACCCCAAAACACATTGTACTACTTCTCCCGAGTACGGCGATACCACGTGTGGCACTTTTTTGCACCCTAACTGCGCTAAGGGGCCCAAAGTCCAATGAGTACCTTTAGGATTTCACTGGTCATTTTGAGAAATTTTGTTTTACGACTACTCCTCACGGTTTAGGGCCCCTAAAATGCCAGGACAGTATAGCAACCCCACAAATGACTCCATTTTAGAAAGAAGACACCCCAAGGTATTCTGTTAGTAGTACGGTGAGTTCATAGATTTTATTTTTTGTCACAAGTTAGCGGAAATTGATTTTAATTGGTTTTTTTTTCACAAAGTGTCATTTTCCACTTGTGACAAAAAATAAAATCTTCTATGAAATTACCGTACTACTGACAGAATACCTTGGGGTGTCTTCTTTCTAAAATGGGGTCATTTGTGGGGTTCCTATACTGTCCTGGCATTTTAGGGGCCCTAAACCTAGAGTTGAGCCGAAATTTTCGTAATTTCGCATTACTAAAATTACGCATGCAAAATTTGCGATTACGATGCGAAATTACGGTGGCGTAATTGCCATTAAAATCGTAATTGAAAATACCGTAAGCGTAATTTTCAACGCGTAATTTCGCGTTTCGTTCATGCCGTAATTTCGCATTAAACGCTACCGTAATTTCGCGGTAAACCGTAACGCTCCGTATAATATAAAAAAGGCGCCGACTTTAAGGGTTAATAGCAAAGCCCCCTTAAATGCTAAGAGCCTCAAATTTGGAGAATATATTAAGGAGATCAGGAGGAATAAGAGGAAAATTTTTTTTTTTCAAAAAGACCTTATAGTTTTTGAGAAAATCGATGTTAAAGTTTCAAAGGAAAAATGTAAAAATTTAAAAACCCGCCAACTTTAACGGTTAATAGCAAAGCCTGCTTAAAGTTTAGGAACACCAAATTCCCAGGGTATATTAAGGGGATCAGTGGGAATAAGAGGAAAAACATTTTTTCAAAAAGACCTTATAGTTTTTGAGAAAATCGATTTTTAAGTTTCAAGGGCGAAAATGTCTTTTAAATGCAGAAAATGTCAGGTTTTTTTTGCACAGGTAACAATAGTGTATTATTTTCATAGATTCCCCCAAGTGGGAAGAGTTTTACTTACTTCGTTCTGAGTGTGGGAAATATAAAAAAAAAAACGACGTGGGGTCCCCCCTCCCAGACCTCTTTAACCCCTTGTCCCCCATGCAGGCTGGGATAGCCAGAATGCGGAGCACCGGACGCGTGGGGCTCCGCACCCTGACTATACCAGCCCGCATGGTCCATGGATTGGGGGGTCTCGGAAGGGGAGGGGCAGCCAAGCTTTCCCCTCCCCCTCCGAGCCCTTGTCCAATCCAAGGACAAGGGGCTCTTCTCCACCTCCGATGGGCGGTGGAGGTGGAGGCCGCGATTTCCTGGGGGGGAGGTTCATGGTGGAATCTGGGAGTCCCCTTTAAAAAGGGGTCCCCCAGATGCCCACCCCCCCTCCCAGGAGAAATGAGTATAGAGGTACTTGAACCCCTTACCCATTTCCTTTAAGAGTTAAGAGTAAATAAACACACAAACACTTAGAAAAAGTATTTTAATTGAACAAAAAACATAACCACGAAAAAAGTCCTTTAATATTCTTTATTAACCATTAATACTTACCTGTCCCTTTAAATAAATGATCCCTCGCAATATCCTCGGAAATGTTCTATCAGTTACAATGTAACAAAGTTATTACAATGTAACAACTTTGTTACATTGTAACTACGCCGCACCCGACGTCACTCACCGCCGCCACCGCGTCTGTGCTGCAGGACCCGACAGAGCTCTGAGCTATAGCTCAGAGCTCTCTAAGCATCTTTGTATTTGGGCTCCAAGGAGCCCCATTGGTCCTTAGCAGACCAATGGGGTTCTTTCTGATTTAAAGGAACCCCATTGGTCTGCTAAGGACCAATGGGGCTCCTTGGAGCCCAAATACAAAGATGCTTAGAGAGCTCTGAGCTATAGCTCAGAGCTCTGTCGGGTCCTGCAGCACAGACGCGGCGGCGTCTGAGTGACGTTGGGTGCGGTGTAGTTACAATGTAACAAAGTTGTTACATTGTAATAACTTTGTTACATTGTAACTGATAGAACATTTCCTAGGATATTGCGAGGGATCATTTATTTAAAGGGACAGGTAAGTATTAATGGTTAATTAAGAATATTAAAGGACTTTTTTCGTGGTTATGTTTTTTGTTCAATTAAAATACTTTTTCTAAGTGTCTGTGTGTTTATTTACTTTAACTCTTAAAGGAAATGGGTAAGGGGTACAAGTACCTCTATACTCATTTCTCCTGGGAGGGGGGGGTGGGCATCTGGGGGACCCCTTTTTAAAGGGGACTCCCAGATTCCACCATGAACCTCCCCCCCAGGAAATCGCGGCCTCCACCTCCACCGCCCATCGGAGGTGGAGAAGAGCCCCTTGTCCTTGGATTGGACAAGGGCTCGGAGGGGGAGGGGAAAGCTTGGCTGCCCCTCCCCTTCCAAGACCCCCCAATCCATGGACCATGCGGGCTGGTATAGTCAGGGTGCGGAGCCCCACGCGGCCGGTGCTCCGCATTCTGGTTATCCCAGCCTGCATGGGGGACAAGGGGTTAAAGAGGTCTGGGAGGGGGGGACCCCACGTGGTTTTTTTTTTATATTTCCCACACTCAGAACGAAGTAAGTAAAACTCTTCCCACTTGGGGGAATCTATGAAAATAATACACTATTGTTACCTGTGCAAAAAAAACTGACATTTTCCGCATTTAAAAGACATTTTCGCCCTTGAAACTTAAAAATCGATTTTCTCAAAAACTATAAGGTCTTTTTGAAAAAAATTTTTTCCTCTTATTCCTCCTGATCTCCTTAATATATTCTCCAAATTTGAGGCTCTTAGCATTTAAGGGGGCTTTGCTATTAACCCTTAAAGTCGGCGGCTTTTTTATATTATACGGAGCGTTACGGTTTAACGCGAAATTACGGTAGCGTTTAATGCGAAATTACGGCATGATACGACTGTAATGCGACAATTACGCGAAAATTACGCTTACGCGAATTTTCGCGAAATCCTTCTTCATTACGATTATGTACTTACGGCCATAATCGTAATTACACTTATTACGCGAAATTTCACGAAATCGTAATTAGGTCATTACGCTCATCTCTACCTAAACCGCGAGGAGTAGTCTTGAAACAAAATTTCTCAAAATGACCTGTGAAATCCTAAAGGTACTCATTGGACTTTGGGCCCCTTAGCGCAGTTAGGGTGCAAAAAAGTGCCACACATGTGGTATCGCCGTACTCAGGAGAAGTAGTATAATGTGTTTTGGGGTGTATTTTTACACATACCCATGCTGAGTGGGAGAAAGATCTCTGTAAATGGACAATTGTGTGTAAAAAAAAATTAAAAAAATTGTCATTTACAGAGATATTTCTCCCACCCAGCATGGGTATGTGTAAAAATACACCCCAAAACACATTATACTACTTCTCCCGAGTACGGCAATACCACATGTGTGGCACTATTTTGCAGCCTAACTGCGGTAAGGGGCCCAAAGTCCAATGAGCACCTTTAGGCTTTACAGGGGTGCTTACAAATTAGCACCCCCAAAATGCGAGGACAGTAAACACACCCCACAAATGACCCCATTTTGGAAAGTAGACACTTCAAGGTATTCAGAGAGGGGCATGGTGAGTCCGTGGCAGATTTCATTTTTTTTTGTCGCAAGTTAGAAGAAATGGAAACTTTTTTTTTTTTTTTTTTTTGGTCACAAAGTGTCATTTTCCGCTTACTTGTGACAAAAATTAATATCTTCTATGAACTCATTATGCCTCTCAGTGAATACTTTGGGATGTCTTCTTTCCAAAATGGGGTCATTTGGGGGGTATTTATACTATCCTGGAATTCTAGCCCCTCATGAAACATGTCAGGTGGTCAGAAAAGTCATAGATGCTTGAAAATGGGAAAATTCACTTTTTGCACCATAGTTTGTAAACGCTATAACTTTTACCCAAACCAATAAATATACACTGAATGGTTTTTTTTTATCAAAAACATGTTTGTCCACATTTTTCGCGCAGCATGTATACAGAAATTTTACTTTATTTGAAAAATGTCAGCACAGAAAGTTAAAAAAAATCATTTTTTTTTTGCCAAAATTCATGTCTTTTTTGATGAATATAATAAAAAGTAAAAATCGCAGGAGCCATCAAATAGCACCAAAAGAAAGCTTTATTAGTGACAAAAGGAGCCAAAATTCATTTAGGTGGTAGGTTGTATGAGCGAGCAATAAACCGTGAAAGCTGCAGTGGTCTGAATGGAAAAAAAGTGGCCGGTCCTTAAGGGGGGTAAAGCCCTAGGTCCTCAAGTGGTTAAGCAATACCAGTTGCTCGGCTGTCCTGCAGATCAATATGGCTGCAGTAGTGTCTGAATCACACCAGAAACATGCATGCAGCTAATCTTGTCAGATCTGAAAATGTCAGAAACACCTGATCTGCTGCATGCTTGTTCCGGGTCTATGGCTAAAAGTATTAGAGGCAGAGGATTATCAAGATAGCCAGGCATCTGGTATTGTTTCAAAGGTAATAAATATGACAGCCTCCATATTCTTCTCACTACAGTTGTCCTTTAAAGGACAACTGTATTGAGAGATATACAGCAGAAGTGTACAGTTTACATATCCCATATATGTACACTGCCTGCTTCTCCTGACTTATGGGAGTGATGGATACTTTGATCGAGCTGCAGCTCCCCCCGCCACTGTCACTTTATGGCATGTGTACATTGCCTGCTTCTCCTGGATCTGACTTATGGTGGCCATACATGGTACAATTTTTTTCATACAATCTTACCATTTCTATGTAGTATAAGGGTAAATTAAGTGAATATACTGAAAGGATAATTTAGGCAGTTTCCTTATATTACATAGAAATTGTAAAATTGTATGAAAAAATTGTACCATGTATGGCCACCATTATGGGGGTGATGGTCACTCTGACCAAGCCGCTGCTCAAACTCCCCCCCCCCCCCACACACTGTCATTCAATGGGATATGTACACTGCCTGTTTCTACTGCCTTATGGGGGTGATGGTCTCTCTGACCGAGCCGCTGCTCCCCTGGCACTGTAATAATACTGACACATGCACTTCATATAATCTTTTTATTCAAATCGCTATGTATATTGAGGCGTTTAACAAAAAACATAAATGTATATTTTTTTCCTATCGTAACTTTAAAATTGATTTTCTCAAACTGTAAGGTTTTTTTGAAAAATTATTTTTTCCCCTTATACCCACTGTTCTCCTTAACATACTCTGCTAATTTGGTGATTCTAGCTTTGCAATTCACTGCAAAAATCGCGGGCATTAGGCGAAAATAAACGCTTGTCGAAGCCGAAAATTGTACTTATTTCGTCGAAAATTCGGCGAAAAGAATATTTGCATTTTCGCTCGTCACTGAATGGCACTACCTATTTATGTTACAACTGATTGAAAACTGAAGAGCAGCATTTTCATCCATTTAACAGTTGTGCCTCATACAGATTTACAAAAACATACTGCATAAAAATGTAATGCTTAACAGCTTCATGATTCGAACACTGCTTGCCCTTACAGGATAAGACGAAATTACAGCTGATGCAGGTAGTAGCACACTAGCACATCAAGCTGCAGCCTGCAAAGTATTTTCAGGAAATTGCCAATGTGTTTACAAAGCTTGTGATTAGACAGCAACATATTTGGAAATTCTGAAGTTATAAAGGTCACATATAGTTCTTTAGTTGACCGAAGGCTTTATGTATTTTTTTTTTCATAGACTAAAAATGTTTGCTCTATTGGCCAACTAATGCAGCATTTTATTGCATATTTAGCCTAGGAGGTTAGCGTTATTTCTATATTTAAAGGGATACTGTAGGGGGGTCGGGGGGAAAATGAGTTGAACTTACCCGGGGCTTCTAATGGTCCCCCGCAGACATCCTGTGCCCGTGCAGCCACTCCCCAATGCTCCGGGCCCGCCTCCGGTTCACTTCTGGAATTTCAGACTTTAAAGTCTGAAAACCACTGCGCCTGCGTTGCCATGTCCTCAGTCCTGCTGCTGTCACCAGAAGCATACTGCACAGGCCCATTATGGTCTCTGCCTGCGTAATACACTCCTGGTGACATCAGCGGGAGCGAGGACACGGCAACGCAGGCGCAGTGGTTTTCAGACTTTAAAGTCTGAAATTCCAGAAGTGAACCGGAGGTGGGGCCGGAGTATCGGTGAGTGGCTGCGGGTGCACAGGATGTCTGCGGGGGACCATTAGAAGCCCCAGGTAAGTTCAACTCATTTTTCCCCGACCCCCCCCCCCCCCCCCATTCCACAGTATCCCTTTAAGAGCTAATGTGATTTCTAATTTGAAATTGAGAGAATAAATGTAGGATATAGGAATATGTTTACCAGAATGCTTAAGCATTAGAAGGCAGAAGCCAAGAAGCCATTACATCCATGATCACAGGGCCATTTCCCCCCCCCCCCCCCTCAGACATTCCAGGTCTTTACCTGGAGCGCCATTGGTTCTGAAAAGTGCTGCACAGCCCCCCTTTTGCTGCAACTGGATATTCCTTCATTTGCTAGCAGAGTGTTCGAGGTCATGGGACTGTGATTGAGGTTGTTTGCCCAACGGTCATGGCTATATGTTCAAGCAGTTGAATGGAAGCTAGAAGAATGAAGCTGGAGTATTCTGTCTATTCCACGCTCTAAATGCTACCACCTGGCTGTGCATAGCAGCAGCTGCTGGGAAAGTTCTGTGCCTCTTCTGAAGTATGCATGGCTAGAGCGCTCCCTGTAGGGGCTGATATGCAAAGGTGACAGCACAGTGTGAACTGAGCATCAGGGCCACAGTGGGGCCCCTGGGGAAAATTAACCCGGGTGCAAGCAACAGACAACCAGTTCCCAACCAAAAGGCCTTTGTTGCATCCAAATTTCCCCTCCGGGTCTCTAAGCTTACTGCGATCAGTCTGTAGTTCCATGTACTCCCAACGTCATCCCCGCAGGAGCGCAGCTTCTCTGTGACGCATGCTCTCTGGTGCATGCTGTTACATAACTTGCTGGGGGAGTGCATGGAGCCACAGACAGACAGAGGAGCACACCTGCCAGTACAGGTGAGACTCTGCTTTGCCAAAGAAGCTGCAGAAGCCCCGGGGAGCAGAAGATAAGTCGGGAAGGGGGGGCATCTTGGAGGCCCCTACAAGCTCTGGTGCAATAGCTCCTTTGCCTCTGTGGTAGAGTTGGCCCTGCCGAGCATGCACCGCTGTTTCGGCTTCAACTTCCTCCAATCGGAGACACAAACAAGGAATATAGTAGTGCAAAAGAGGTGAGCCCATCCAATTGTGGACCTTTAAGTATTTGGACCCCATACAGTACACATTGCCATGTCTAGTTTAAAAATTACGGGGTTGGTTCAGATGCAGAAATTATGGGAGGGGTTCAGAGGAGGCTGGTTAGTGGTGGGGTGATTTGCTACAGGTTTCCTGACCTGGGATGACAAAAAGACCCAGCATGACCAAATTCTAGTTTACTAGTGCACTGGATGATGTACAGCCACTCTATTCAGCATTAAACAATCAATGCTGACTCTGCTCTCCATACTTTAGTAACTACTCTGCGCTTCCATCGGTTTGATAACTGTGCAGGTAATGGTAGTACGGTATATGTTGTGATATGTTTTGAAAAAATATGCAGCAAGTTGTGCATTTTGAAAATCGTCTCTCTCTCCTATCTATCTACATCAAGCTGCATCCAGCAAAGTATTTTCAGGAAATGACCAATGCATTTACACAGCTTATGATTCGATAGCAACCTATTTGGAAATTCTGAAATAATAAAGGTCACATATAGTTCTTTAGTTGACCAAAGGCTTTATGTAATAATCATTGATTTTTGTGCTATTGGCCAATTAATATATTGCAGCATTTTATTGCATATTTAGCCTAGGAGGATAGCTTTATTTCTATATTTAAGAGCTAATGTGATTTCTAATTTCAAATTGAGAAAATAAATGTAACAAAGCTATAGGAATGTGTTTACCAGAATGCTTATGCATTCGAAAGGCAGAAGCCAAGAAGCCATAAAATCTATGACCACAGGGACATTTTTTCCCCCCTCAGACATTCCAGGCCTTTACCTGGAGCGCCATTGGTTCTGAAAAGTGCTGCAAAGCCCCAACGAAATGATCTAATGAAAAAATATAAAAAATGGTACCATGTATGGGCACCATACCTCTCATTTGAGATTTAGGTGAGGTGAATGGAGTTACTAGTTGGGACAGTCAATGAGATGCAAATAGGTCTTAATGCAAATTTTATGAAAATGTACACAGCTTGAAAATGAACCAGTTAGTGCAGGGTCACAATTTAATTAGTCATTTTTCAAGCTTCATAGTGTTGCATTAATTGAACATAAAAATTTGCATCAATCATTTGCTTCTCATTGACTATTCTTAGCTATTAAGTTGTGTTTTGCCTTTATTATGTAACTTTTCAAAAGGAGCTAAAAAAAAAAACTAGCAAGTGCTCATTTAATTTTATCATGCTAATTTTATATCCCCAAGCCTGCTTGCACTTCTGGACTCCCTACTTGTGGTGTACCCATAAAGCTATTTTAGGCTGTGTCATTGTATTTCTGCACAGCTTCCATGCCTTTTTGAATGAAATGGGAATGCATCTGCTGTGTGCTTAAAAATACATGTAGAAGTGTGTAACGCCCTGCAACGGATGCATTGCCGTTAGACTAAATGGCACAATATATGGGCCACAACATATAAACTGATGCAGTACTTTCAGTGTAGCTTTATGTGGAAAGAAGGCTCATTTAGTGTGTTCTGCACATTTGAGCAATGGTAATGGTTTGCTAATTGGGGGAAGGAATATCCAATCGGTAGTTACCATTTGCACACAATGTTCTTTCTATACAGAAATGTCATGTGACAGTTGCAAATTGATCATGTATAATATGAATATTTGAGGTATTTTAGTCCCCCAAATAGCTTGAGGGAGTACTAAAAGGAAACGGACAGTATTCTGCTGTCGAACAGATGGCAATGTTCAATCCTCCCCCATAGATTATCAATAGAGCCAAAAATTGACCCCCTCACACCTGAGTCAGCAGACGCATGGCAGGCAATCGGGTATCCCTCCCTTCTGGACCACATCCCCATAAAAATGTGAGCAGAGCAGTCACTTCACATTCTGCATTTGGCTGCTGTGCTAGTAGGCAGAGTAGACAGCTGTGCTGCTGAGAGTGATTGCATAGTTAGCTTGCTAGCTCTCTCTGTGTGTCAAGTACTCGTATTGCTGCTACAGTACTAGTTAACTGACTAGATCACCCAGTAGCCCTTGTAAGAGCTATTTTTTTCTTGATATTGTTATATTGCTGTTCTGTGTGTCCAGCACATACTTTAACTGTTATTTTTTGGTGATTGTTGCACCTAGCATAAATCCGTCACTGGAGTGAAGTGACATTCCATTAAAAAAACAAACAAAAAAACAAACACCTGCTTGTCCAGACCAAAAACACTACTGTGATCTTTCCACTACTGTCCTGAAATTCTGATATACCTGTGGAATATAGCTTACTGTGTCCCAGATACTATCCACAAACAATGGATAGTTTTGGAAGTGGTAAAGAGACTGGAGAGTGAGGAAGTTCTTTTGGCTTTCTCAGTGGTGTAGGAGTTAAAATCGGAAGAACATTTTAAGGGTCCGATTCCTGTGTTATGCCTGGAAATTACGTATGATAGTCCAGGTCAGGGTAGCATCACCCTTCCTGTTTCCCATTTCAACTGTGGCTAGTAACAAGATTCCTTAACATTAAAACATGCCAGAACCAATTTGCCTTGTAGCACAGCATAATTATTTTTGAAACCTACTGGGCCTACAAGGATCAGTTATAAAGTTAACGTGGCCCGGTGCTCCTTACAGGGAGCCTGAAGAGGCATATGGGGGTTGCCATATTAATTTCCTTTAAACAATATCTGTTGCCTAGCATCCTACTGATCTCTTTTGATGCAGTAGTGTCTGAATTACAAACCTGAAACAAGCATGTGGCTAGTCAGACTTCAATCAGAGCACCTGATCTGCATGTTTGTACAAAAGTATTGGAGGCAGAGGATCATCAGGACAGCCATGCAATCTGCATTGCTTAAAACAGAAAAAATGTCCACCTCTATTTCTCTCACTTCAGGTTCCTTTAAAGTTGTTTCGTTTCTAAACCCTGATGTTTGCTCTGATCTTTTCTAAAAGGTTTTAGCAAAAGGTCAGGGTGAAAG
This sequence comes from Hyperolius riggenbachi, assembly GCF_040937935.1. Classification (NCBI taxonomy): domain Eukaryota; kingdom Metazoa; phylum Chordata; class Amphibia; order Anura; family Hyperoliidae; genus Hyperolius; species Hyperolius riggenbachi. The sequence continues at coordinate 216,930,617 of NC_090647.1, forward strand.
GTTCTGACTAAACCAGGTTGCAAAATGCTATTTTTGTTTTTAACCCTAAAGAAAAGAAGTAGAACCTTGCTGGAGTATTACTGCCTTCCATGTGAACACATTTTTTGTTTACTCTCAGCAACTAAGCTGTGCAAGAGTTAATGCGTGCAACAAGCAAATGTGTTTTCCCGGAGAAGTGCTTGTTTTGAAGAGCCTCATTCCTTATTTTTAGAAATCTAATGAAATTTCTCATTTATGAAGCAAATTAAACTCCGCATTAATCTTTGTTAATCATAAATGTTGTTTTTTTTCACTTGGTTTAGAATATATGTTATTGGTCTTTATATGGAGTTGTAATTTCAAAACATCTGTGTTCAGACAGGAGTACATAGTGTTCTAAGTTATAGTTGATTGCCTTCATTAAATGAAAAGCTTCATTTGTATCCAGTTATTGCTGTCTCAAAGTAACAGTGAAGGAAGTATACATGTACAGTAACAGATGCTAGATATGGCAAAGCTGTGCTGGATGAAGGGTGACAGTAACAAAGAACAGAGGCTGTAGCTGGGAAAACAGTCTGTTTATTCTGGGGCTACGTGGAAAAATCCTCAGTGTTTCGATGCTTGGCTTTAATTGAACCCCCAATGGCTGCACCAGTGGCGAGACTATGGACTGGTGAGCACTGGCGTAGCTAAGGAGTTGTGGGCCCCGATGCAAGTAGTACAATGGGGTCCCCCAAGCACTCTATACCAGGGTCGGCCCTAGACTTTTTGCCGCCTGAGGCAAAAATCGCCGCCCCCCCCCCCCCAGCCGTGGTGGGGGGAGGGGGGGGGGGCACCGAGCTGGAGGGGTAGCTGGCAGAAAGTGGGTATTGGGCCTAGTGGTGGGGGGCTCCCTCGCCTGGGTCCCCCGATCTGCGCTCCTCCTCCAGCGTTAAGTACCAGCCTGCATATGATGAAGAGGCAACGAGCGGGAGAATCACTCACCTCATCCACGTCCCATCGTGCGCTCCACTGACGTCACTTCCTGCAAGGCCGTCCACTTATAATACAGTGGGCGGTGTTGCCGGAAGTGACGTCAGTGGAGCACACTAACGGAACGCGGAAGAGGTGAGTGATTCCCCCGCCCGTTGCCTCTTCATCATATGCAGGCTAGTACTTAACGCTGGAGGAGGAGCGCAGATCGGGGGACCCAGGAGAGGGAGGGGGGGGTCTGACCCCCCCCCCACCGCTAGGCCCAATACCCCTTTTCTGCCAGCTACCCCTTCAGCTCGGCGGGCCCAGCATCCATGGACAGGCGGGTGCCGCCCCCCCAGATCTGCCGCCTGAGGCAAATGTTTCACCCCACCTCATGAGCGGGCCGGCCCTGCTCTATACATAACAATTGATACAGAGCTCCAAAACCTGCCAATGGCAACTACAGTGTCAGAAGAGCAAGTTTGTTAATGATTACTACTATCCAAAGTATCTATAGAAGTGATTATGAGCACAGGACCAAAAAAGAGCTAAAGCTGCAGTTGAGGGAGGGCCCTTCGGGGCCCCTCTGGCCCAAGGGCCCCGATGCGGTCGCTACCTCTGCAACCCCTATTGCTACGCCCCTGCTGGTGAGTATTCTCACTATGATAGGCCAGAGATTAGTACATAATGCATATTTCTATTCATATGTATCCTCTGTTATTCTGTATATTGCTTGCAGTAATCTTTGGCAGCCTCTGAAATCTGCTTGTTTGAACCTCTGGTGAACATTGTTTTGGGGTCCTTATAGTCCCCTCACTATTGGTGCACGCTCAGTAGGCAGTAGCAGTGTTAAGACATCTAGCCCAAGGACTCCTTAATGAATAGGTGTTGTCTTACTGAAAAGAGAACCCAACCCAACATCCACTGCGAGCATAGCCTAATTCTTTTAGCCATAGAGCCTGAACAAGCATGCAGAACAGGTTCTCTGACTAAAGTCTGACTTAAATTAGCATTATGCTTGTTTTAGGTGTTTGATTCAGATAATTTTGCAGCCAAAGAGATCAGAAGGATTGCCAGGCAGCTAGTATTGTTTTAGAAGGAAATATATATGGCAACAAACCTAGTCCTCTCAGTTCAGGTGTACTCTAAAGTGCTCAGTAATGATACAATATGAATTGTACAATCTTACTACTTTTATGTAACATAAGGGACTACCTAAAGTTTCCAAAGTATGTTCACTCACTGTACTCTCCCACTACATAGACTTTTGAATTCTCCATTGGAGTTACAGAATTTTGAGTTGAAAGTTAAAATTCATGGAATTCCAACATCAAACTTCCTGAAGTTACACATAATTGTATTCCTGTAATGCACATTTTTTTTTCTTTTGCACAAATGGTGAAAAGTGTCTGAGCATGCATAAAGGACATGGAGAATATTGCATGTGAAAATTGAAAGAAAATCTATTTAACGTATTGTAACCTTTTATTTTTCTGTTTAAAATGAACACTAACCATATTCAGCCTTATAGTATAGAATTAAAATGTCATGCTTTTTGCAATGGTAACTCTGAATCCATGAAATTTGGAATTTGTTCAGAATTTCATACAAAAATTGGAATTTGGCAATTCATGACATGAATGAACAAGATTGTTAAATTAAGATTATTGGTAGGCACCTTTAGTTACTGTATTATTTTAAGTAAATAGGTTTGGTATTTAACAATTTTGCAGCTTTGTTCTGAGATAGTGATTCACAGCATTAAAAAACAGATGGCCAAACAAAAGCAAGAGAAGCAGGATAAAAATGTCTACAATGGATTTTTCCATATCTATTCCACAACTTGAAATTGGAAAAGAACAAAAATAGTGTCAACATTATTAAAACTTGTTTGCTGGTGACTTATAAGGCCTTGTATCGCTAAGGTGTTAAAATATCAACTGGGAGAAAAAGTAAATTGAATAAGGACCAATTAGTACCGGTATTTAAATTTGACTACTGTGTGATGCTACTGCAAGTAAGCATTGTTCTTGAGGCAGAAAGACTTTTTTTTCCCACTCTTTTTTTTTTTAATTACTATATCTGTAAGCTTTTACATTATTTACTACTTACATGGTTTATACCTTCTTTCAGGTATCTCTGTAACCTGTCTAAAGTATTTACACAAATTAAAGATGGTGTCTATACAGAAAAGAGTCCACTGTTGCAATTTGCTTCTGAAAGTAAAAGGTAAGTTTGAATTTGCAGCATACGGTACGTTTGGTGCTTCTTCATAAACTGGAGAACTCGTCACAGCATCTCTTCAAATTAGGCCACAGTTTTAGATGGGGCTTATCACAGTTCTATAGATTTTGATTATCCAGTCTTCTATTGATTTACTTGATATAGGATTTTCTGCCTGCATTTACACCTCTGTTCACTGAACTGGTGTTCTGATAATTTGTTGTCTTTCTTTCACAACCCCCATATCATGGACCATTAAAGTGGGTAGGTTTAGAGGAGTACACCCCTATATTAGGTGGATGCATAGCAACATTAGAGATGTAGCGAACGGTTCGCCGGCGAACGGTTCCAGGCGAACTTAGGGGGTTCGCGTTGGCCTGCACCAGGCGAACTTTTGCGGAAGTTCGATTCGCCCCATAATGCACTATGAGGGTCAACTTTGACCCTCTGCATCACAGTCAGCAGGCACATTGTAGCCATTCAGGCTACTCTAAGCCCTGGAGCCCCACCCCCCCTTATATAAGGCAGTGTCCGGCGGCCATTAGCCTCACTCGTGTGCCTGCTAGAGAGAGGAAAGGGACAGCTGCTGCAGACTTTTTCTCCTAGGGACAGATTAGTTAGGTTCTAGGCTGCTTTGCTTGCTCCTGACTGATTATTATTGCTTTTAAAGCACCCAGCAACAGCTCTTTTCAGAGCTCAACCTGTACATTTTTTTTTCTGTGTGTCAAACTGACACTTTTGTTGCATGCACAGCCTTGCTAATTGATATTGTGTGTGCCATTACCCAGGCCATTACCCGGGGTCACAAATGGCAGACTTGCCCGCCTCCATATGATTCTCGTGAAAGGAATGTGGTGTCATCTTTGCCCGCCATAACTGGTTCTCGTTAAAGGATTTAAAGTACATTCATTTCAAATACACAGCAGGGCCTCGAAAGTCCTCCTCCTGTATTGTTATTTTTGGTCACTACCTCGGGGCGGGCGGGCGTGCATGCCTGCCCGCTGCCCTCCTTGGATGTGTAGTGGTAGCCTTGCTCAGGCTCCACACCGGATTCAAACCCCTCATTCCCCGGCCATTACCCGGGGTCACAATGGCAGACTTGCCCGCCTCCACAGGATTCTCATTGTAGTGGTACTGAACAAGTACACAGCAAGTAGAAAATGTAATTTAAAAACAAAACGTAAGCTTTTTAACAATGCCATGGAAAGTTGAGAAGGAAGTCACACATTACCTGACATCACTGAGTGAGGAAGAGCAATCTCGCCATGTTGCGCAGTAGTCCAGCATGGCCGTCACTACACAAACAGCTGTTTGCGGTGCGTTACACAGTGAGTTTGGTGTGTCAGTGTGAAGCAGTACTCTAATTACACTCCCTGATTGATGTATACACATGCAAGATGATTGAAAGCACGTTAGGCCTGCAATTTAGCATTCAATGTGATTTCTGCCCTTAAAACGCTTCTTTGCGTCACATCCAGATTTTTCCCCGGGACTTTTGGCATGTATCCCACTCTGCCATGCCCCCCTCCAGGTGTTAGACCCCTTGCAACATCTTTTCCATCACTTTTGTGACCAGCAGAATTTTTTTCTATTTTTCAAAGTTCGCCTCCCCATTGAAGTCTATTGCGGTTCGCGAACCGAACCTTCCGCGGAAGTTCGCGAACCCGGTTCGCGAACCGAAAATCGGAGGTTCGCGACATCTCTAAGCAACATCCTATGTAAAACATACAAGTACATAGGTCGGTTAGCACACCAGCCATCTCAAGAGCAAAACGTAATTTATTTCTTCAATGCATGTACCAAACATTGACCATTGTTTCAGGACCACGCAGGGTCCCCTTCTTCTCTTGAGAAGCCTGGTGTGCTAACCAACTACATCATGGACCATGGTATATCTCAAGGTGCGGAGCCCCACGTGAACCAAGCTCAATATTCTGGCTATATCAGCCTGCATGGATAACTGGATTAAAGTGGCTTGGGAGGGGAGACCCCATGCTGTCCATTTTCTTTAATATATACAAAGTTCTGTTTTATACATTTAAAGTGGACAAACAAGGCTTTCTTGAAAAAAAAATACATTTTTAACTTGTTCCCAAAGTAGCACTTTTTTTTTTTAATGTAATTGTGAAATTGCAGATTGTAACTAAGCTTATAAGTGGAATTTATTACAAGTTGACCAGAACTTTTGCATTACAAGTTTATATCAAAACTGCAAATGTTGATGAGAAATTATGATTGTGTAAAATTCAAGCTCAACATTAGTGGGCGATTAGTAAATAGTTGTTGCTGTGCAAAGATTTACAATATGTGGTTGTCATCAGACGACCCCAAATTCAAAATACCGACCTCAAATTATGTGTGAAGCTTTTTCAGCTAAATGGATACTAAAAGATGGGTACACATGAGAAGTTTTTGGAAGATGAGGAATCAATCTGTGGCATAGGTCTTTTAGAAATATTTGAAAGACTGAGGCTGCATTTCCACTTGTGCGGTGCGAATCGCCGCGGTAAAAATTTGCATGTGGATGCTAATTTTGCATGCGGGTCTATGCGAATTTTCATGCGAATTCGATGTATGCGAATTTAACCATGACAGTGCTGGTGTGCTTTTCCATTGTTTCTATGCGAATTCGCATGAAAATTCGCATATTCAAACCTCATGCGAATTTCCTATTAAATACATTGTATGAGATTCGCATAGCGGTATGCGATATGCGAATTCTGATGGCTCTGCCATGCGAATTTTTTCTGCACAGAAAAACGCAAAGGAATCCTGACAAGTGGAAACAGTCCCATTCACTTGTATTGCTATGCGAATTTGAATGCGAACGCATGCGAATTCGCGATAGTGGAAATGGGCTCTAATTGTTGTAAAGATGTTGTACACATGTACCAGTTCATGCAGAAGTCCTGAGAAATGCTTTTGTAGTCTACAGCATAGTCCCCAGTATCTGGCAGCGGCGGGGATTGCCCGATGCTGAATACATGTGCTTACTGGTTGCTTGAGCAACTGGATAAAAAAAAAAAAAACATAAAAAAACCCCCACCCCTTCCCCTGCAAATAATCACCGAGCCCCGGTGATCAGCAAAGAGCTGAAAAATACCCAAGTGTGAACAAGCCCTAAAGCCTGGTAGACACTTTCAATTAAGATTGGACAATGACTGACCAATGTTATCACCTCCATGTAATATGAGGATTTACTTACAGAATTTGTTCATAGTAGGCAATGGCCCATATGCAATTTTTTTTTTCTCCAAAGTTTTCTCCTAGGTGATATTTTCACACCTTCTCATAAAATGCCTTTTAAACCACCAGCAAACAAAAAAAATACTCAAAATAACTTTAATAGTCCTTTTCAACCAGCTTTTGTATACTGTTTCAATTGTAAAATGCTGAAACGTTAATTTAAAGAGAAGAGGAAAATAATGTCCTAGGAGATAACTCAGGAGAAAAAGTGAGTAGCATATGGGCCAATATCTGTTGACCCTCATACTGCATGAGGGAGGTAAAATTGACCAATCATAATAATTGGAAAGTATGTACCAGGCTTAATATCTTTTGTTGCTATCTTTGGAGGTCTTCATAAACCTTTTTTTTTTTTTTTTTTTTACAAGATCTGCAGATGATCCTCTAACTTTCGTTTTCCAAAGACTTTTATCTCCTGTGTACCCAGCTTTAGGAGTGGCACGATTTCCTAAATATGAGAGGGTAAATGGTAGCAATTCGCAAATGCTTGGTGAACAATACTTAGTACTGTTGTATTATGTTCAGAAACCACACTACATTGCAACAATACAGGAGTAGCAATTGAAAGCCCTGACCCACTCTAATTATGTAAATTGTGATTTCTATTTTTTTATTTTGGCTTTCAAGTTTTAATGGACAAAAAAGTATGTACGGTACATACTGGAAGTGTTTGCATATAATTTTTATTAAGGCTCTTGTTTTATTCAGTTCACGGTGTCTTCAAATATGGAGGCAACCTCAACTACAAGGTATATACCAACATTTGTATGTACAGTGAATCTTACATCAGACTCGAACAAGTCTAGCCTAAATAAAGTTTGAATAGAATGACCCTGTACATAAGTGGAAGATATCTCAAAACATAATTACGCCACAACTCTTATACTTTGGGGCAAATAACTGGAGTGCATTAAAGGACGCCGGAAGTGAGAGGGATATTGGGGCTGCCGTTTTTTATTTTTAAACAATACCAGTTGCCTGGCATCTTGTCCAATCTTTCATGCATCCGCTGTGTTTGAATCATACACCTGAAATGAGCATTTGGCAAATCCAGTCAAACTTGAGTCAGAAACCTCTGATCGGCATGCTTGTTCAGGATCTATGGCTAAAAGTATTGAAGACTAGAGATGGACCGAACCTCCGATTTTTTATTTATTTATTTATTTATTTTTTTTTGTTCGCGACCTTCCGTGGAAGGTTCGGTTCGCGGAAAAGTTTGCGAACCGCAATAGACTTCAATGGGGAGGCGGACTTTAACATTTAGAAAAACTTCTTCTACCGGCTGGAAAAATGATAGAAAACATGTTTCAAGGGATCTAATACCTGGTGGAAGACATGATTGAGTGAAATACACATCAAAAGTCCCAGGCAAAAATCTAGATTTCACATAAACCCCTATTTTTCCCACAATCCTTCAGGGCAAAGGTGAGACGCAGCTCCTCACAGGAACAGATAGCACTTCCCCTATAAAAAAATCACATGGTTAGTCCACCCTCAGTGCTGTTTGTTCCTGCGTCCAGGCAGGTCGGCATCTCCCCTCTGGGTGAAGCCTGTGTGCTGGGCTGCAGGTGGATCCTTCTGGGTGGCTGAGACTGTGGTACTGAGGCAGTCTGGCCGTGCGCCCCAGGCTGGATCTTTACTGGGGTTTGCCTACCTTACTCTCCCGCTGCCATGGAGAGCAAGTGTGGAAGGCGTGGGTTCCCCTTGGCGGCCTTGCAGCAGAGGAGCAGGACGGAGGTAAGCCAGCGGCCATGTGCAGCGTGGAGCGCATTGCGGCCATTAGGACGCTTGGCCGCGTCCGGATGCGTAATTTCCAGCGGGTATGCCGGATGTAGCAATTTGTAGAGCTGGCTCATTACTCCTTCTGAAATTCCGGTCCGCCCCTCATCCAAGCGGCAGGCCAGATATGTTTTAAAGGGGAGGCTGCGCAGGCCTGTTAGCGCTGTTGCTCAGAGGGAGTTTGGTCCTGCGCTGGACATGAAAGTTTGGAGACATGTCAGATGCTTAGAGGATTGAGAGCAACCAGGCTGCCCAGAAGGTGAGATAATGGCTTCTCTTTCTGGGCTAAATGTGCTAAAGCTGTACAGAGTTGCATGCCTTGTTGGTTTTGTTTGTTTGCAGGCCAAAACTGAGGCTGCTGCTAAAACTGCTGAGGCTGCTGCTGCAGATAAGCATAGGCTCCCTCCTAATTATAAGAGATGCCCTTTGGGCATTTTAAACTAATGTTGCCCTATGCAAAGACTCTGTCAGTTGTGCATAGAGAGGGTTATGAGGGAGGAGCCGGGTCACTCTGTTCAGAATACATTGAGATCCTTTAGAGAGGAGATTAACCTCCTTGCCGGTTTTCCCGACCTGAGCTCGGGGTAGAAAAAACAAGCTATTAGCGGTGATCCCGAGCTCAGGTCGGGGTATGCATTGCAGAGCCTTACTTGTGGTTGTGGAGTCCCGCGCGCGATCTCGCTGCACAGCGGGACTCCAGCCTCTCTCCCCGACAGTGTGGGGTCTTTCCCTGGCCGCCGGGATCCCCCATGTCCCCGCTATTCTTCCGGGGACCCGGCAGCCAGTTGGAGCAGCGCAGCCGTGGTGGTGGCAGCAGAGCGATGGTGGCAGCGTGACGTCATCGGGGGCGGGGCTAATATTGAAAACTAACTTCTCTATATTAGAGAAATATAGAGAAGTTTGTTTATATGTATATTAGCGCCATCTTGTGGACAAAGAGAAAACTGCAGCACAGGAGCCCAGGAAGGTACATTTTTTTTTTATTTTGCTGCAGATCTCACTGCCAGAATGATTTTTTTCAGGTTTTAGGGTCTGAAAGAGTGAAAAAAAAATTGCACCGCTTTTAGACCCTAAAATCTGGAAAGAATCAGACCGCCAAGGAGGTTAAAGGGAATGTCCAAGCAAAATAAAAAAATGAGTTTCACTTACCTGGGGCTTCTACCAGCCCCATGCAGCCATCCTGTGCCCTCGTAGTCACTCACTGCTGCTCCAGTCCCCCGCTGGCAGCTTGCCGACCTCGGAGGTCGGCGCGACGCATTGCGTACATTTTTACGCATTCCAGCTAGTCCAGGAACATTAACACATATATTTTTACGCATTACTGGTTCAATGCGTAAAAATGTACGCATTGAACCAGTAACGCGTAAAAATGTATGTGTTAATGTTCCTGGACTAGCGGGAATGCGTAAAAATGTACGCAATGCATCCCGCCGACCTCTGAGGTCGGCAAGCTACCAGCGGGGGACTGGAGCAGCAGTGAGTGACTACGAGGGCACAGGATGGCTGCATGGGGCTGGTAGAAGCCACAGGTAAGTGAAGCTCATTTTTTTTAATTTTGCTTGAACCTTCCCTTTAATGCTTCATTGGAATCAATTAAGTCCTCATTATTGAATGCTAATCCATCTACTTCTCAGGTTGATGTATCTGGAGTATCTGTGACTGAGGTTGATGTTAGTCAGGCTGAGTTTGCAGCTAGTTCTGAGGATTCAGACATTAGAGAAATAGAATCTGGGTCTGTTACAAAGTTTAAATTCCGTATTGAGGATACGGAGGTGTTGATTGCTGCCATTAATTACTCTTTTGGAGTTGAGTAAAGATGTGGTAGCTAATTTGTCTATTTATGATCAATTATACAAAGCTAAAGGATCCACTTGATAAAAAAGTGGATGCTTATTTGAAGAGGTCTTGAGAGGCTCATGTGGCTATGTTTAGGCCGGCTGTTGTCTCTACATGTATGGTCAGAGCTTTGGAGCTGTGGTTTAATCAGCTTAGAGCTAATATACTGGCTGGTGCACCTGTTGGAGCATTTGTTGAATTCTATTGCGATTTTTATTATTAAATCTGCTGCATATTTAGCTGATTCCCCTGCTGAGGCAATTAGGTTTACATCCACTGCTGAAATTAATGATCAGCTGTGGAAAGTACATCGAACAAAAAGAATTTTTTTTTTCCTAAAAAGAAAAAAGCTGTTGCAACTAAAGTATTTTTTTTTTCCGTAAACCAAGGGGTGATCAAAAAGATGCCTCTAAAGATCAGAGAAAAGGCAGGAAGTGCACTTTTGACAAATCCGGAAAAGGGGGCTTTAAATCTAAAGTTTCGAAGACCCAGTCGAAATCCCAATGACTCGCGTCAAGCGGTGGGGGGAAGGCTAAGATGCTTCTCTCAGGTGGGCGAAAGGTTGCCGAACAATAAAGTTTGGTTACCAAATAGTTTGTACTCCATCCATCGTCGAGATTTGTGGTCTCAAAGGCCCCAAGAGATCCCACTCTGTTTCCAGAAATTTTGAGTATATTGCAAAACATGCTAAAACAGAATGTATTTCATCCTGTGCCAGATCAAACAATCCAAAACATACGTCTGTATGCATGCTGGATTATTAGGGCTCTGTACAAATTAACAAACTATCACATCATTGCATTCCAGCGGTGTTTAGCTTCTAAGGGTAACAATGGTTAATTTGCATTTAGTCAGCAGTGATGCACTGGGAGACATCTCAAGCTCATTCCAACCTGAATTATCGCAAATGCTTTCTGTTTTAAGAAGGCAAACTTTTTTTTTGCTTTTCTTAGCATTTTAGTAAGGGGGCTTTTAGAACCATTGTAGCCCCTTACACACTCTGAGTTCTGGTTCATCATGAGCTTGCTGGTTAGTCTGTATCCTGTGCCAGTAAAGGAACAAAACCAGGGCTTCTGTTTCACTATTTTTGTAGTAAAAAAGTCGTCGGGCAAGTTCCGCCTGATTCTGAACCTAAAAAGACTTAACCTGTTTATGAGACAGAAAAAGTTCGGACGGAATCCTTTTTCAGTGAGGGAGCTACTGTTTCCAGGGGCCTTTATGGCATCTCTGGATCTAAGAGATGCATATTGACATTCACCAAAAATCGCAAAAATTCCTAAAATTTGCAGCAGGAGTAAATGGGAAGGTAGAACACTACCAGTTTGTTTGCCTTTCGTTTGGGATCACTTCTGCCCCAAGAGTGTTCACAAAGATTCTGGGAGAAGCATTGATTCCGTTAAGAGAGCAGTCGATTTTAATCATTCCGTATTTAGATGACTTGCTTATTCTCGGAAGTTCAGCAGATCAACTGAGAAACCATTTAAATCTGGTATCTGAACATCTCCGATCCCTAGGTTGGATTATCAACCTAGAGAAGTCCTCTTTGATTCCAAGTCAGAAAACGCCTTTTCTAGGCATGCTAGTGGATTCATTAAAGCAGAGGATTTTCTTTCCTCCGGAAAATATCCTAAAGATAAATTTTGCAGTGAAATCATTACAGAGGGAAGAAAAGGTTTCCCTAAGGATGATTTTGTCTGTGCTGGGATTGATGTCATCCACAATGGTGGCAGTACCCTGGGCACTGGCGCACATCAGGAAGTTGCAGAGTTTCCTTCTAGGAAATTGGGACGGTCGTCCACAAACATTAAATTTCAAAGTCACAGTTCCTCAAACTGTGGTGTTGTCTCTGCAGTGGTGGTTGGAAGAATCCAACCTTGTGAAGGGAAGGCTTTGGAAGGAGCCTGTAGACAAGGTAATTACTACGGATGCAAGCGCTTGGGGCTGGGGAGCTCATATAGCTCACAGAGCCTTTCAAGGGCAGTGGACAAAACTGGAGACTGAGGTCCTCCAACTGGAGGGAATTAAGGGCAGTAAAGCGGGCCTTATTTCAGGCGTAATCAATACTATCGCAGTCCAATGTTCTAATCCACTCCGACAATGTTACGGCAGTAGCATTTTGTCAACAAACAGGGAGGCACGAGATCCCTGTTGTTGCAGAAAGAAGCTGAGGAGATCTTGTCCTGGGCAGAAAAGAATTTGTTATCCTTGAGAGCTGTTCGTCTCGAGGGAACACTCAATATAGAGGCAGACAAACTGAGCAGAAGCAGGATTCTGTCATCAGAGTGGTCTCTAAACAGAGAGAGGTGTTCGCAGACATCACAAAACGATGGGGAACACAGTCAATCGATCTATTCGCAACGGAAAACCATGCCCAGATTCAGTTTCTTCTCCCTCAATCCAAGAGAGCATAATCTGGGGGTGACTGCATTCATTCAGGAGTGAGCTTTCCACTTCTGTATGCATTTCCTTCTCTCAATTTGATTCCGGCAGTTATCAGCAAATGGAGAGGTTGTCAAAATCTGATGATTTTATTGCACCTTGGAGGACTCTTGGAGACTTCCTCGCAGGCCAGATCTGCTGCTGCAAGGGAACCTTTGGCATCCACATACAGGCAGATTGAATCTGTCAGTCTGGATCCTGAATTAGCCTTACTCAAAAAATTTGGAGTATCTGACAAGGCAGCCTCTGCATTGGTAGCCGTAAAGAACTTACTAGGAAGATCTACTTGAAATACTGGAAAACTTTCCATCTTTGGCTGTCCGGCTTTAAGTTTGATAGCCTGTCAGTTCCAGCAGTCCTGGATTTTCTTCAGGAGGGCTGGGATAAAAATGTTTCTGTAAGTACGCTTAAAGTGCAGATTGCTGCTTTATCTGCTTTTTCAGGTATCCCCTTGTCTTCCTCTCCTTTTGAGAGTAAGGTTTCTGAAGGCTCTTTCTAGGAAACTGCCAGTTTATAAACCATACGTTTCTCCTTCGGATTATCAGTGGTTTTAAAGGGACTGTCCAAAGGTTCCTTAGAGCCTCTTGAGGACAGTTCTTTGGAATATCTTACATTTAAAACAGTATTTGTTAGTAGTCATCACTACAGCCAGAAGGGTCAGTGAGCTACAAGCCTTGTCTATGAAAAGTCCTTATTTTCAGGATTTTCAGGATACATTAGTGTTGCAGACAGATCCAGAGTTTTGTCCGAAGGTTATGTCTAGGTTTCACAGGTCGCAGGATATTATTTTGCCTACTTTCTGTGTGAATCCAGAGTGTGGAAAAGAGAGGATTTTTCACTCAGTAGATGTTAAAAGATGTGTTCTGGAATATTTGAACAAAATGTCAGATGTTAGGAAGACAGATTCTTTGTTTGTTTTATTTTCAGGGAAAACTGTAGGTCAGAAAGCTTCTAAATCTATTATAGCTAATTGGATTAGGTTAGCTATTATAGAAACTTACAGAGTTAAAAAAAGTGAGGCTTCTGCCTCATTTAAAGCTCATTCTACTAGAGCTAGGGCAGCTTCTTGGGCTAATAATGCAGGGGCTTCGCCTGAGCAAATATGTAAAGCAGCAACGTGGTCAAGCTTTTCTACGTTCATCCGTCATTACCGATTTGATGCAATGTCTGCACACGACCAAGTGTTTGGTAGAAAGGTTCTCCAAGCAGTGGTCCCACCCTGAGGTTGTATTACTTGTTAATCGTCTCACCTTTGCCCTGAAGGATTGTGGGGAAAAAACAAAGCTAGTACCTGCTAACGTTGTTTTGAACAATCCTTCAGGGCAACGATCCCACCCGGGTGTTAATTGTCTGTCTGATAGTTGCACAGTTATGGGTTAGTGGAATGTTCACCTGTCGGTACTTGGCTAAACGCACTGAGGGTGGACTAACCATGTGACTTTTTTATAGGGGAAGTGCTGTCTGTTCCTGTTCCTGGGAGGAGCTGCGTCTCACCTTTGCCCTGAAGGATTGTTCAAAACAACGTTAGCAGGTACTAACTTTGGTTTTTAAGGTCACAAATCTCATTCAATGTTCAATTACAGGCCTACACTGCTTTACAACATCAGGCAGTGTATCTCTCCCTCTCTCCCTCACTCCCCTTCCAGGGAATAGTAGAATTTCAAAAGCCAGCTTATATACCTTGGCCGTGAATTGAACCCAGGTCTTGGCCGGGAATTGAACCCAGGTCTGAGTGCTTGGTAGTCAGCTCTCCTAACCGATATACCAACACTACATGCGGAAGGCAGCCTAGCATGTACCATTATGATCTATCCTAGAGAAAAATGAGCTTGCTTAAAGATTTGTAGGCTTTTAAAAGCCAGCTTACATACCTTGGCCAGGAATTGAACCCAGGTCTTGGCCGGGAATTGAACCCAGGTCTGAGATCTTGGTAGTCAGCTCCCTTAACCACTATACCACCACCAACACTACATGCAGAAGGCAGCCTAGCATGTACCATTATGATCTATCCTAGAGAAAAATGAGCTCTAGCTCTCTCTCGGATTGAAAAAGCAATTCCGTTCCGACCAAATGGAATGACCAATTTCCGCCCAACATTGCGGAAAATACAATTCCGCGGAAAGACCAACTAGAGAGAAAGAGAGCAGAATCTACATGGCTATCTGGGGTTCTCTTCGGACAACTGTTGAACACAAAAGGCAAGGCCATGCCTGGGTGGGGTTGAACCACCAACCTTTTAGCTAACAGCCAAACATGCTAACCAATTGTGCCACAGAGACTGTTCTATTCCTGGCCAATGTGAGTTGGCTTTTGACATACTACACATCCTTAAGGAAGCTCATTTTTCTCTATGCAGTTTTTATCTCAGAAAAGTCAAGCATATGCAAGACTCTCAAAAATCCTATATAAAATCATTCCCTTTTTTTTTTCAACACACTCTAGAGCATTTATCAATGCAATGGGATGTGTTATTTTTGTGGCATGTTTTCAAAGCAGCATGTTTGGATTCATGGAAAATGACAGAAAATATGTTGGGCAACTAAATAAAAAATAAAATCACATTGCTTTATAAACATTTGATGACTAATATTTTTGGTTCAAATCCAAGAATCCTAATCCCTTTCTCATCAGATATCTGGCATGGGATCTCCTTTTAAATAATTAACTTTTCAATATGTTTCACTCTGTTAGAGCATTCCATAAGAAGTCTGAACTTATTTTCATTTTTATTTTTGTACCAGCTGTGGGCTGATTTTAAAGTGACAGGGGACTTGGAAATCTGCATGGCATGTGCCTGTTGATTTATCCTCTTTAAATCATTCTATATTAGCATAGTATGAGGCTGTAGGATACTTTCAAAAATGTTTATACAGTAGAAGTGAAACAGGAACCTCTGGCCACGTTGGGAATGTCGCTTTAAGCTGCATTGCTAAACTATACAGTAGATAGGAGGAAGGAGAGGCAGTGTTTTGATCATCACAAACGAGCAGTACATACTCATTACCAGGCAGCACCTAGCTTATAAATGGCTACAGAAAGTGCCTCTTTGCAAATTTAAAGGCACAGTATGTGCAATTGCATCTGAAATAGCAAGGGCTGAAACCAACTACACTGTCTTAACAGCTATCTAATTGGCAAATCCAATTATGAAACTACTGCTACATACACACCTGAAAGATCAATGAAAGATCTGACCAATTTTACCCCCTTCCATGTAGTATGAGAGTGATACTCTACACAGTCTATTCTATTGAGCTGAACTCCCCATCAGATAAAAATCTTTGCAAGATCCTGCACACACAAATGCTGTACACATTCAAAAGATCCGTTCCTGCAAAGGATCCATTCCTGCAAAAGATCCGTTCCTGCAAAAGATCCGTTCATAGTCTATATCTGCATATCCTCATACACACCTTGTTTAACAGACATTCATCTGCAGATCAGATCCGCCAGGATGGATCTTCAGATCTGGGGATGATTGTCTGATCTGCAGATGAATGTCAGTTAAACAAGGTGTGTATAAGGATCTGCAGATATCATAGACTATGAATGCATTTTGCAGGAACGGATCTTTTGCAGGAACAGATATTTTGCAGATACTGATCTTTTGAATGTGTACAGCATCTTTGTGTGCAGCATCTTGCACAGATTTCTATCTGATGAGGAGTTCAGCTCAATAGAATAGAATGTGTAGAGTATGGCTCTCATACTACATGGAAGGGGGTAAAATTGGTCTAAGATCTTTTATTAATCTTTCAAGTGTGTACACACCATTAGTAAAGAGATTTTCTGCTAACTGGTCATTTCACTAGGGATGGTCAATGAGATGCAAATAGTTGTAAGTTGGTGTAGCATTATGCAGGTTTTCTATGCAATTGTGAGGCTTGAAATGGACCAATTGAATCTCACCAAAGTGAAATTTAAGTGCATTTGCACAGTCCTGCATCAACTTGGGAATTATTTGCCTCTCATTGACCATCCTAACCCCTCACACAGTATATTGGTTGTTAGATATGGGTGCATAAAACAAAATAGCACTGCCAGAGCTAACATACTTACATAAAATCTGTGCAGAAAACCTTCCCTACCTACATCTCGGAGCTTGTTCACAGGTATACACCTGGTCGCCCCCTCCGATCCTCCAACGACCTTCGCCTCACCACCCCACGCATTTCACACTCCCATGCCTGCCTGCAGGATTTTTTTAAGAGCTGCCCCTACCCTCTGAAACGCCCTTCCACCACCCATCAGACTTGCTCCCTCTTTCAACACATTCAAGCAAGCCCTCAAAACCCACCTCTTTATGATGGCCTACCCACCTCCTACCACACAGTAACTCTCTACTGAATATTCCACAGCCCCACCTAGCGTTTCCACCCCACCCTTTAGATTGTAAGCCTCTGGCAGGGTCCTCCATTCCCTAGCGTAATCTACAGGATCATGTGCTCCTGTCCTATGACAGCCTGTACTTGTATTACTGGGCCTACCTAACCAGCCCATATTGCATGATCATGTATTTTGTACAATTTGCATGTATAACTTCTATGTTGTATAAACTTGTTATGTCTGTCATCCTTGTATCATTGTATATATTTATTGTCCAGCGCTGCGTAATATGTTTGCGCTTTATAAATACAATAAATAATAATAATATTTGATTAAGAAGCCTGCAGGAATTAAACCACTTTTTTGTTTTTTCATGTCATTTTAAATATAGTTTGACACATTGGATTATGCATATATACTGCATTTCAGTTCTCTGTTTACCGATGTGCCTGAATATCTCAGCTTTGAAAGAAAAGATTCAACTAGCACTTTTGTGTTCTTGTAACACTGTTAGACTTAAATGGGTTTAATGTTGCTTTGTAGCCTTCAGTTTGTGCTATATTAAGTTTTCAAGGGGGTTATTTTATTTAACTGAATGTAAAATGTATTTGTGTTTGTAATGTACAAAGCCTTTTTATCCCTGGAATATAGTTGTAAACAGTATTTGCACACTCAGAAAAGAAAGCAATGGCTTCAGCAATTCCATGTTTTTCCTTCAAATAAACCATTCACCAAGCTATTTACTCTCTAGATGAAAGGGTGGGTTTGACCTGTCAAGCCTAGTCCGTGCTGAGGCTTGCAACTGTTGAAAGATTTGTCAATTTCAGCCTTATGAGGCAAGATGGAATGAAAAAAAGACTTATCTCTTGTAGGTAAAGATCTGTCAAATGGGTATTTGTGATCTGTTGGCATTTTATTTAAACTCAAGTAAAAAAAACAAACAATAAAATAGTGTGGAAGGAGGTTCAAACCGCTCTATATCTTATCTATCTATCTATCTATCTATCTATCTATCTAACTTATCTATCTATCTAACTTATCTATCTATCTAACTTATCTATCTATCTAACTTATCTATCTATCTAACTTATCTATCTATCTAACTTATCTATCTATCTAACTTATCTATCTATCTAACTTATCTATCTATCTAACTTATCTATCTATCTATCTAACTTATCTATCTATCTAACTTATCTATCTATCTATCTAACTTATCTATCTATCTATCTAACTTATCTATCTATCTATCTAACTTATCTATCTATCTATCTAACTTATCTATCTATCTAATCTATCTATCTAACTTATCTATCTATCTATCTAACTTATCTATCTATCTATCTAACTTATCTATCTATCTATCTAACTTATCTATCTATCTAACTTATCTATCTATCTAACTTATCTATCTATCTAACTTATCTACCTATCTTATCTACCTATCTTATCTACCTATCTTATCTACCTATCTAACTTACCTATCTTATCTATCTATCTAACTTATCTATCTTATCTATCTAACTTATCTATCTATCTATCTATCTATCTATCTATCTATCTATCTATCTATCTATCTATCTATCTATCTTATCTATCTATCAATCAAAACTTTTGACAGAGCTGGGAACAAGAGACGAACAGCAATAAAAACTTTGCAGGAGTTATGAACTCTTCCCAAAGGTGGTCACACACCTTAATATTTAAAATAAAGTAATAAAAAACATGATCAATTTATTACATGTTGAAATTGCTTGGGTCTATGAATCAAGACATTGACAATCTACCCTACATTATTCAATTGTCATGGAAATTGATCAGAAATTGATCAGAATAATTCCCAAATACCCCCCCCCCCCCAGAAAAAAATAAAAATCAAAATTTAAGTTTTCTGTGCAATACATATTTTTTTCATCAAATTGCTGTAAACTTTGATTGTCTTGTAACATGTGTGGCCATCTTTAGGCTATGGAAAAAAGGTTATACTTAGTTACCCACTCCTTTCAGTGCTGGGAATGAAATAATTCATCTTAGATGGCATAGAGCAGCGTTCCCCAACCCTGTCCTCAAGGCCCATCAGCAGTACATGTTGTGCAGAAAACTACAAACATTCACAGGTGGGGTAGATAGTGTCTCAGCAGAACTCATTAACTAACTCTTTGGATTTCCACAAAACATACACTTTTGGGCCTTGAGGGCAGGGTTGGGGAACACTATAGAGGACAATGAAAAGATATATCCACTTTCGGAAATAACCAAAAACAAAATAAGAGTTGGACAATTTGTTTTTAATTTCTACTGACACA
Organism: Hyperolius riggenbachi; assembly: GCF_040937935.1. Lineage (NCBI taxonomy): Eukaryota > Metazoa > Chordata > Amphibia > Anura > Hyperoliidae > Hyperolius > Hyperolius riggenbachi. Next base: position 216,949,705 of record NC_090647.1, read on the forward strand.
TTTTAAAGAGGAACTTCAGCCTAAACAAACATGCTGTCATTAAGTTACATTAGTTATAACTAAAATAGATAGGAAATATAATCTCTTACCCACCCTGTTTTAAAAGAACAGGCAAAGGTTTGTGATTTCATAAGGGCAGCCATTTTTTTTTTGGTTGAAAGAAGGTGACAGGGAGCATGAGACACAGTTCCAACTGTCCTGTGTGCTGATCACCCCTTCTAGTTGCTAGGCAACGTGAACAACATAGGAAATCCCAACATGCTTTGCACAGCATCAGGGGAAAAAAGCCCGGTCAGTTTTCTTTGATGGGGCGGAACTTAGCTAAAAATGCAGCTAAAAATGACTTTTATAAGAAAAACAAAGGTCTGATGCTGTGAAACTGTTAAAGAAACACCAAGCCTTTTCAGTTCTGCTGAGTAGATTTTTAGTCTGGAGGTTCACTTTAACTTTTAAGAACCCCCCCTCCCTCCCCCTTGAGTTAACTGGTGAACGACCATCTTAGCAGTTACCCCTAAAACAAATGATGTGCAACAATATCTTTTGAAATACTTACTGCAGATCTGCACTTACTTGGGCAAAATTAGAATGTATGTAAATTGTAAGGCAACAATAAATCCATTTTACTTTTGAGTTTAATCTGATATTATGGGCCATAGAACAAGGCAAACTTACTAAGAAAACAAATTCTGCAAGGGATCAGTTATGCTCTAGACATGTTGCAGAAAGCTATGAAAAGGATCACTTCAAAGACTATATTTCCTATCTGTCTCCCTGGCAGCACACTACGGGTCAGCTCCGCCCCTTGACCCCTCCTGGACTGTTCTGTATACATTTTTCAGCCCCTCCCCAGTCCAGTGCTTTTTTTTTTCTACCGTCCGCTCCACAGGACTGGTTTTGGTAACTTTAGGTAGATAGAATTATTGTTTTTTTCTTTTCTTTTTTTTACCGTGCTTTCTTGCCTTTTTCTTTTTGCCTTACCTGCTGTGTCCTCACAGCCTTCGCGCTGCAAGGAGCGCATAGTTCCCGCTGAACAATCCTAAAGGGATCCGGGCAGATGCATCTCCCATCTTTTTGCTGGCCTTTATGGGGAGTAAAGGATTTGGGGCCAAGCGCTGTAGAGCGGCACAAATTACGACTGGGCAGCAGCGATGCAGAGACGCAATGTGCGTCTCAGCGAGGAGCGCAGGCCTCTTCCGTGTCGGGGCCATGACGTCACATCCGGCAGGAAGCAGCACGCTGGAAAAGAAATACGCAATGGAGCCGGAACTATTTCTAGGAAGCGTCCATTACCATCATCGCTTGCCAGGCGGACAGGGACAGACCACGCTGAGCGGCGCACTTGGTAAGGAGCTCCACAGACAAGCTGCAGGACACGGTGAGAGACCCGTTTTTTATTACCCTGGCTGAATATGATGTTTATGGTCCACAGGCACGTCATCCCTCTCTGGTGAGCCCTCCTACAGGAGTTTTTTCTCTGACTACCTCCAAAGGAAGGTACAGGAATCCCTTATTAACTCAGACTCTGATTACCACGCTTTTGCTCCAGAGTAGTTATTGTGAGTACTAATTATGCCCCATCGTTCTCTCTCTCACTCTCTCTTAGTGCTGCATATTGTTGCTGCATAGGAGCATGGAGGTACATAGCGCTGCCCAGGAAATAGACCAGCATAACTCTGATAGGTAAGGCACGGTTATAGTTAGTCTTTTACGGTCAAAGTACAGCCTGTTCAGGAAAGTGTTTTTTTACAGCGGCTCTAATTTATTTTTCAGCCACACACAACCTGAAAGGGCAGCTTCAGACTCAAGGAAGAGGTCATCCTCATCTAGCAAGTCTCACTCACACAAAGGGGAACATGAGCAGACACGGTCAGGTAGACGCAAGTCCTGCTGGGCATGCGGAGACAAGACAATGCCCGGGAAATTAGTGTGTGAAGCATGCTTTTACTCAATTCCTATTGAGGAGGAACCCACCCAGGATCTTCCCACACTTGTAAAAGAAATTGTAAAACAATCAATAGCGGAGTGCATGCCGTCTACCAGTACAGGCACTGAGGATAGAGGTTCAGAGGCATCTGGAGACTCCGAAACTCTTGAGTCTGTTGATGGAATAGCCGTAGGATTCGATTTAGCATTAGTAAGTTCTTTTGTGAGATCAGTCCGGGAGTCCATACAATGGGAGGAGCCACCCACAAAAACAAGAAAATATTATCCACATTTAAAAAAGAAACCTGTTTCATTCCCAGTCATGGAAGAGATAGCAGAGCTAGTGAAAGATGAGTGGACTAGAGTGGACAGGAAAACCCCCCTATCCAACAGTTTTGCCAAATTGTATCCCATGGACAGTGATATCACGGCCCAGCTCGAGGCAGCCCCATCAGTTGATGCATCAGTAATGCGACTGGCGCATCACATTACCCTGCCCTTGGAGGACTCGGTGGCGTTTAAGGACCCACTCGACAGAAAGATAGACACTGAACTTAGAAGAGCGTACCTGGACATGGGAGGGGCTTGCAGACCGGCGATCGGCCTCACGTCAATCTCAAAAGCATTAAGAACATGGACAGACAACCTGGAAGGAGCTATCCAAGCAGGTGTCAGTAAGGAAACCCTCTCCCTAGCCTTAGAAGTATTTAGATTAACGGCTAACTTTATTGGCGAGGCGGCCATAGATACTATTCGTGGCGCGTCACGGGCTATGTTCCACACTATCGCAGCAAAACGCGCCTTATGGCTTAAGCCATGGTCGGCGGATGTGACCTCTAAGACCAGTTGGTGCAAAATACCATATGATGGGAAAAATCTTTTTGGGCCTAAGATGGACATGGCCATATCTAGGGTGACGGGAGGAAGATCTGGGCTGATCCCCCAGGACAGAAGACAGGGCAGAACGCGAAGACAAAACACCAGAAGTTTTCAATCTAGAAACAAAGACTTTCGGACGTCTAAGAGCAGCCAGCCCTTTCGTAGGCAATGGAAAGGAGTTCAATCATCTCTCTCCAAATTCAATAGACAACGTAATCCCACGGCAGGATCCCAAACTCAGAAATCCTTCTGAGGATTCGTCCGCCCAACTGGAACCGGTAGGGGGGAGGCTCCAGAACTACATCAACATCTGGGCGGAACACGTACAGGACGCGTGGGTAATCAATACCCTAATGCACGGACACTCTTGGGCCTTCAGGGACAATCCCCCTCAAAATCTATTCATGCCCACGAAAATACCGCAGTCACGACAATGCCAGGGGATACTACAACAATACATACAGGAGCTGCTTACAAAGAAGGCAATAATAAAGGTCCCCACAGCAGAGAGGTTACAGGGGTTTTACTCCCCACTGTTCTTTGTTGTAAAGAAATCGGGCCAATTACGCCCGGTATTAGACTTGCGCCAACTCAACCGACACATACAGGTAGAAAAATTCAAAATGGAATCTCTCCAAACTATTCTACCGGCTATTGGCTTAGACGACTGGATGCTCTCGCTAGATTTAGCAGACACATATTTACACATTCCTATCAAAGACAGTTACCAGAGATACCTCAGGTTTGCGGTAGCAGACGACCATTAACAATTTCGTGTACTGCCGTTTGGAATAAACACTGCACCCAGAACCTTCACAAAGACTCTAGTGACAATAATTTCCCTATTACGCCAGAATGGAATTCAAGCCTTCCATTATTTAGACGACATACTACTAGTAGCACAAACTAAGTCAGCCTTACTACGACACAGGGAGATAATGATACACGCTCTACAGAGCTTTGGATGGTTAATCAACTGGGGAAAAAGCAAGCTACAACCCACACAGAATCTTATATTCTTGGGGGCAGAACTGGACACCTTACAGAACGCAGTGAGACTACCACACGACAAGGTCCGAACTATAATTCTGAGGGCGTCACAAATACGTCAGACACAGCTACTTTCAGCAAGACAGTGCCTATCTACCATAGGCATCCTTGTGGCAACAATACCAATGGTGAAGTGGGCCAAATGGAATGTGAGGATACTCAAGAAGAGATTTTTAGATCAATGGAACGGAACAGATTTTCAACAAACAGTACAGATACTGCCGGACATGAAAAGGGAGTGGAGTTGGTGGACAATCGTTTAAAATCTAACGAAGCACCACAAACTGGTGACAAACTGGTGGTTATCACCACGGATGCCAGCTTGTGGGGCTGGGGAGCCCACCTGGACAGTACATACAGCCAGGGCCGGTGGGAGATGGACACACGACACACCCCAGCGAACATATTAGAAATCAGAGCAGCATTCAAAGCCTTCATGTTTTTCTCCAGCAGAATAAGGAACAAGGATGTATTACTCAAAATGGACAATACCACTGCTGTGGCATACTTGCAGAACCAGGGGGGAACACGGAGTTGGACACTTCTCAGAGAGGTAACACCTATCACGTGGGCACAGTTGAACTTATCCACCCTACAGGCAATACACATCCCAGGCACCCACAATTATATAGCGGATTACCTCAGTCGGCAATGGCTCGACAAGGAGTGGGAACTGAACCCACAAATCTTCAAAATGATATGTCAGAAGTGAAGTTCACCGCAGGTGGATATGGCGACCCCGCAAAATGCCAAATGCCCAGAGTTCTACTCACGTTGCAAGTGCCGACAGGCAACGGAATGGGATGCCCTGTCGGTGCCATGGAACTTCAGTCTGGGCTTTCTCTTCCCTCCCATCCCATTAATACATCGGGTCCTGAGGAAAGTTCAACAGGAATCGGCAACAGTAATTATGATAGCACCCGATTGGCCGTGCAGGCCTTGGTTTCCATTGCTTCAGAAACTAATGATAGCACCACCAATGAGACTCCCATGTCCGCTAGTGTTGGGCGAACAGTGTTCGCCACTGTTCGGGTTCTGCAGAACATCACCCTGTTCGGGTGATGTTCGAGTTCGGCCGAACACCTGACGGTGCTCGGCCAAACCGTTCGGCCATATGGCCGAACTAAGAGCGCATGGCCGAACGTTCCCCGAACGTTCGGCTAGCGCTGTGATTGGCCGAACGGGTCACGTGGTTCGGACCCGAATGCGCTCTGATTGGCCGAACTGTCACGTGGTTCGGGTAAATAAATACCCGAACCACGTCATATCTCCGCCATTTGTCTGTGGGTTTAGCTTTGGGTAGGCAGGCAGGGTAGTTCGCGCTCCAGCCACGCTAGCCAGGGTCCCCCCCAGTCATTGTGTGTCGCTGCTGGGAACAGTAGTACACCGCTCGTTCAGCCACACTATATAGCATTCTGTGTACTGTTCTGTGTCTGCTGGGAACAGTAGTACACCGCTCGTTCAGCCACACTATATAGCATTCTGTGTACTGTTCTGTGTCTGCTGGGAACAGTAGTACACCGCTCGTTCAGCCACACTATATAGCATTCTGTGTACTGTTCTGTGTCTGCTGGGAACAGTAGTACACCGCTCGTTCAGCCACACTATATAGCATTCTGTGTACTGTTCTGTGTCTGCTGGGAACAGTAGTACACCGCTCGTTCAGCCACACTATATAGCATTCTGTGTACTGTTCTGTGTCTGCTGGGAACAGTAGTACACCGCTCGTTCAGCCACACTATATAGCATTCTGTGTACTGTTCTGTGTCTGCTGGGAACAGTAGTACACCGCTCGTTCAGCCACACTATATAGCATTCTGTGTACTGTTCTGTGTCTGCTGGGAACAGTAGTACACCGCTCGTTCAGCCACACTATATAGCATTCTGTGTACTGTTCTGTGTCTGCTGGGAACAGTAGTACACCGCTCGTTCAGCCACACTATATAGCATTCTGTGTACTGTTCTGTGTCTGCTGGGAACAGTAGTACACCGCTCGTTCAGCCACACTATATAGCATTCTGTGTACTGTTCTGTGTCTGCTGGGAACAGTAGTACACCGCTCGTTCAGCCACACTATATAGCATTCTGTGTACTGTTCTGTGTCTGCTGGGAACAGTGGTACACCGCTCGTTCAGCCACACTATATAGCATTCTGTGTACTGTTCTGTGTCTGCTGGGAACAGTGGTACACCGCTCGTTCAGCCACACTATATAGCATTCTGTGTACTGTTCTGTGTCTGCTGGGAACAGTAGTACACCGCTCGTTCAGCCAGACTATATACCATTGTTTACTGACACTATATAGCAGACTATATAGCATTGTGTGTACACCGCTCAGCCAGACTATATACCATTGTTTACTGACACTCTGTGTACACCGCTCAGCCAGACTATATACCATTGTTTACTGCCACTCTGATTCTGCTGGGAACAGTAGTACACCGCTCGCTCAGCCAGACTATATACCATTGTTTACTGACACTATATAGCAGACTATATAGCATTGTGTGTACACCGCTCAGCCAGACTATATACCATTGTTTACTGACACTCTGTGTACACCGCTCAGCCAGACTATATACCATTGTTTACTGCCACTCTGATTCTGCTGGGAACAGTAGTACACCGCTCGCTCAGCCAGACTATATACCATTGTTTACTGACACTATATAGCAGACTATATAGCATTGTGTGTACACCGCTCAGCCAGACTATATACCATTGTTTACTGACACTCTGTGTACACCGCTCAGCCAGACTATATACCATTGTTACCGTTGCCGGTCCCTGTTTATGGAACCTCTTATCTTTATTACATTTATGACTACATGGCGGTACAAAGCATGCTATCCGCACGCTTTTTGTCCTCATGCAAGGCCTGGGTTGTTGTGTCTCACAAAGCGTGGCCTTCTCCTCCTGCGCCTCCTCCTGTTCCATCACGTGTGCTGCTGCTGCTGCTGCTGCTGCTGCTGGGTTACCGTTGCCGGTCCCTGTTTATGGAACCTCTTATCTTTATTACATTTATGACTACATGGCGGTACAAAGCATGCTATCCGCACGCTTTTTGTCCTCATGCAAGGCCTGGGTTGTTGTGTCTCACAAAGCGTGGCCTTCTCCTCCTGCGCCTCGTCCTGTTCCATCACGTGTGCTGCTGCTGCTGCTGGGTTACCGTTGCCGGTCCCTGTTTATGGAACCTCTTATCTTTATTACATTTATGACTACATGGCGGTACAAAGCATGCTATCCGCACGCTTTTTGTCCTCATGCAAGGCCTGGGTTGTTGTGTCTCACAAAGCGTGGCCTTCTCCTCCTGCGCCTCCTCCTGTTCCATCACGTGTGCTGCTGCTGCTGCTGCTGCTGGGTTAGCGTTGCCGCGTGGTCCCTGTTTATTGAACCTCTTATCTTTATTACATTTATGACTACATGGCGGTACAAAGCATGCTATCCGCACGCTTTTTGTCCTCATGCAAGGCCTGGGTTGTTGTGTCTCACAAAGCGTGGCCTTCTCCTCCTGCGCCTCCTCCTGTTCCATCACGTGTGCTGCTGCTGGGTTAGCGTTGCCGCGTGGTCCCTGTTTATTGAACCACTTATCTTTATTACATTTATGACTGCATGGTGGTACAAAGCATGCTATCCGCACGCTTCTTGTCCTCATGCAAGGCCTGGGTTGTTGTGTCTCAAAGCGTGGCCTTCTCCTCCTGCGCCACCCTCCTCCTGTTCCATCACGTGTGCTGCTGCTGGGTTAGCATTACCGGTCCCTTTTCCTGGAACCTCTTATATGTATTACATTTATGACTGCATGCCGACAAAAAGCATGTTACCTGTGCAAAGAAAACAGACATTTCCCGCATTTAAAAGACAGTTTTCCCTTTGAAACTTTAAAATCGATTTTCTCAAAAACTATAAGCTCTTTTTGCTAAAAATTTTTTTCCTCTTGTACCCACTCCCAAGGTGCACATACCCTGTAAATTTGGGGTATGTAGCATGTAAGGAGGCTTTACAAACCACAAAAGTTCGGGTCCCCATTGACTTCCATTATGTTCGGAGTTCGGGTCGAACACCCGAACATCGCGGCCATGTTCGGCCTGTTCGGCCCGAACCCGAACATCTAGATGTTCGCCCAACACTAATGTCCGCCAGACCTGCTGATCCAGGGGAGAATCAGACATCCACATCCGAAAATTTTCAGTTTGACGGCTTGGAAACTGAGAGGGGCGACCTTGGCGCAGTTAGGCTGCTCAACACAGGTCATAGATACACTGCTAAGGTCAAGAAAGAGCACGACAAATTCGACCTACCACCGGACGTGGAAAAAGTTTTTACAATCGTTGTAAAATAGAGGCCTACAAATTGCAACAATGGACGTAAATGCTGTTCTGGATTTCCTGCAGTCAGGGATAAATCTTGGACTCAGCCTCAGTACTATTAAAACACAGGTCTCAGCCATCTCAGCATTAACGCATTACAAATGGGCACTACACCCACTGATTATCCAGTTCATAAAAGCAGTAACAAAGATCAGGCCACCTAAGAGGAGCTGGTACCCTCAATGGAATCTACCTTTAGTGCTTAAGGGTCTTACGCAGTCTCCTTTTGAGCCAGTCACGGAGTGTAATCTCTATAATCTAACCTTAAAGGTAGTGTTTCTTACGGCAATAACATCAGCCAGAGGGGTTTCCGAAATTCAGGCGCTAAGTTGCAAAGCACCCTATTTTATCAGGACAGAGTCACCCTCAGACCGGTGGAAGAATTCATTCCAAAGGTGTCCAGCTCCTTCCATTTTAATCAGGAGTGGAACTTGCCTGCATTCTCGGATCCGCAGGCAGAGAACCCTAACTCTCTAGATATCCCTCAACTTCTAAGATTATACATATCCAGGACAGAGGAGATCCGGAAATCTAATAGACTCTTTATTGTGCCAGCAGGAGGTAGGAAAGGACAGCCGGCGAGCACTAGAACCATTGCAACCTGGCTAGTTAGAGCAATAAGTATGGCCTACAGGAGTATGGGGTGAGATCCCCCAAGTCAACTGACAGCACATTCAACCAGATTGATCGCTACAAGCTGGGCAGCATGGGTGAAGGTATCACCAGAGGTTATCTGCTGTGCGGCAAATTGGTCATCAACCAATACATTTGTCTCCCATTACAGAGTAGATCCGGGAGCCCTAACTGCAGCACAATTTGGAAGGGAGAGCCTTTCAGCCGCTATCAATACAGAGATATAATCTGCTCTTAATTTTGTTTTGTTTTTCCTTTTTCTGTTAATGCAGAGACATTATACTGGGAAGTGTATACTATTAAAACATGTATGATATGTAGTGAAACGATTAAATCGAGTGTCAAGCAAAGGTCTTGTTGCAGTGTACTTTCTTTCCCACCCTTTTCAAACAATTCATAAGTCCCATAGTGTGCTGCCAGGATGACAGATAGGAAACTGGAAAATTGAATACTCGCCTACAAGTAATTTTCCTTTCCTATTTGTCTCCATGGCAGCACACGGAGGCCCACCCAGTACCAACTCAGTCTGTTTTCGACTACTAAAAAAAGCACTGGACTGGGGAGGGGCTGAAAAATTTATACAGACCTGTCCTGGAGGGGTCAAGGGGCGGAGCTCACCCGTAGTGTGCTGCCATGGAGACAAATAGGAAAGGAAAATTACTTGTAGGTGAGTATTCAATTTTCCGGTATTCTGCTGCAGCTTACATATTGGTAATCTTTTTCTTACAAAGTGGCCTAGTGATCATTTAAGATGACTGTTTACCCATGACCCCTGCACAGATATCCTGCTAAACAACCCATTCATTTTATGGAGAAACGAAAGTGAAGGATGGGCAGAAGATTTAATCCCAGAATAATTAGAATTTAATCCCAGAATAATTGGATCAGTATTTGAATGTTTAATTTGAAAGTTGCATGTTATAGAAGGGGAGGCCAGTCCACTGATGTTGCGTACTTACACACAGTAAACACAGTCTTGATCGTGTCATATCTTGAGAAGTCTGTTTTAGGCTTTTACATATATTGTACATAGAGATGCTTTCAAATAGAGCAACCATTTCGACTGCTGGACAACTCTCATTTATAACTTGTACGAGGTATCTGGGTATGTCACTTCAAGTGTTGAACTCCAGTGATCAGGAGGAGAGAAAAAAAACAGAGAGCAGTCTTATCTCAATATTGAGGTTTAAAAATTAATTGGACACCAAAATACATTTCCCAGGATTCTCCTGCTTTTTTGGGTTAATAAAACAGTCTTTGTTAGCTGCAGCACATATTTGGAGCACCTGCAACCACCTAAAGCTAAGTTCACACATAAGATAATGGTGTTTACACACTTGAAAGATTAATGAAAGATGTTAGACCAATTTTACCACCTTCCTTGTAGTATGAGAGCCGTACTCTACACAGTCTATTCTATTGCGCTGAACTCGCCATCAGATAAAAATCTTTGCAAGATGCAGCACACAAAGATGCTGTACACATTCAAAAGATCAGTATCTGCAAAAGATCTGTTTCTGCAAAAGATCTGTTTCTGCAAAATGCATTCCCAGTCTATGATCTCTGCAGATCCTCATACACACCTTGTTTAACAGACATTCATCTGCAGATCAGATCCACCAGGATGGATCTTCAGATCTGCAGATGATTGTCAGATATGCAGATGAATGTCTATTAAACAAGGTGTGTATGAGGATCTGCAGATATCATAGACTATAAATGCATTTTGCAGGAACTGATCTTTTGCAGGAACAGATCTTTTGCAGATACTGATCGTTTGAATGTGTACAGTATTTTTATGTGCAGCATCTTGGAAAGATTTTTATCTGATGGGGAGTTAAGCTCAATAGAATAGACTGTGTAGAGTAAGCTATCCTACTACATGGAAGGTGGTAAAATTGGTCTAAGATCTTTTATTAATCTTTCAAGTGTGTACACACCATTAGTCTTAGTAAAATGAAAGATCACATACCTACACAGGCTATTCTATTAAGTGGAGTACACCCATCAGATAAAAATCTTTGCAAGCTTATGCTACGTACACACTTGAGATAAGTCTTTGGAAAATGAAAGATCACAGACCAATTTTACCCCCTTCTATGTAGTATGAGAGCATATGCTACAAAGTCTATTCTATTGAGCTGAACTCCCCTTCAGATAAAAATCTTTGCAAGATGCTGTACACAAAGATGCTGTACACAAGCAACAGATCAGTATCTGCAAAAGATCTGTTCCTGCAAAATGCATTCATAGCCTATATCTGCAGATCTCATACACACCTTGTTTAACGAACAATCATCTGCAGAGCAGATCCACCAGGATAGATCTTCAAATCCGCAGATGATTGTGTGATCTGCAGATGATTGTCCATTAAACAAGGTGTGTATGAGGATCTGCAGATATAGACTATGAATGCATTTTGCAGGAACGGATCTTTTGCAGATACCGATCTGTTGCATCAGGGGCGTAACTAGAAATCACTGGGCCCCCCTGCGAATATTTGGATGGGGCCCCCCCCCCATAGGTGTCAAATCATCGACAGCGTTTCACTGTAAATTAATTGTAAAGTGGGCAGCATTTCACCAGACAATCGTAATGTGGGCCAGAAAATCATAATGTGGGCAGCAGTCACCAGAAAATTGTAACGTGGGCAGCAGTCACCAGAAAATCCTAATGTGGGCAGCAGTCACCAGAAAATCCTAATGTGGGCAGCAGTCACCAGAAAATCCTAATGTGGGCAGCAGTCACCAGAAAATCCTAATGTGGGCAGCAGTCACCAGAGAATCCTAATGTGGGCAGCAGTCACCAGAGAATCCTAATGTGGGCAGCAGTCACCAGAGAATCCTAATGTGGGCAGCAGTCACCAGAGAATCCTAATGTGGGCAGCAGTCACCAGAGAATCCTAATGTGGGCAGCAGTCACCAGAGAATCCTAATGTGGGCAGCAGTCACCAGAGAATCCTAATGTGGGCAGCAGTCACCAGAGAATCCTAATGTGGGCAGCAGTCACCAGAGAATCCTAATGTGGGCAGCAGTCACCAGAGAATCCTAATGTGGGCAGCAGTCACCAGAGAATCCTAATGTGGGCAGCAGTCAGTCACCAGAATATCGTAATGTGGGCAGCAGACACCAGAAAAAAAAAATGCCCCTGTAAAAAAAACAAGACAATTCACTTACTTGTCAGAAGTCTCTCCAGGCCTCTCAGCTCCCCGACTATCCTCCTGTGCACAACAGCACATCTCCCGCGCTGACAGGCAGAGTGCAGGGCTACGTCAAGATGGCTGCCGAAGCCTTGTACTGGAGACACATAGTCTCCAGTACAGGGCTTCGGCGGCCATCTTGCCGTAGCCCTGCTCTGCCTGCCGGAGGAATATGCAGGCTGCCGGAGCGGGGCTGCGGGGAATGAACTGGCGCAGCGTGTATTAGACGCTGCGGCCAGTTGAGCACCTTCCTGGGGGGTCCAGAATCGGGCGGGCGGCAGCGCTCCCCCCGCGCACAGTGAGCGGGCCCCAGAGCGGCCCCGGGCCCCCCTGCGGCTGATGGGGTAGCGTCCCCGGTAGGTACGCCGGTGTGTTGCATGTGTACAGCATCTTTGTGTACAACATCTTCCAAAGATTTTTATCTGATGGGGATTTCAGCTCAATAGAACAGACTGTGTAGAGTATCACTCTCATACTACATGAAAGGGGGTAAAATTGGTCTGTGATCTTGCCTTTTCCAAAGACTTTTATCTCAAGTGTCTATGAAGCTTTAGGAATGTATCTGTTGCATAGGTTTGTCCGGGAGGTTTGACAGAGACTGGTCTTTCTAAATCTGCTGTACACATGCAAAAGATCAGTTCCTGCAAAATGCATTCATAGTCTGATATCTGGAGATTTCATACACACCTTGTTTTAACAGACATTCATCTGCAGGTCAGATCTACCAGGATGGATCTTCAGATATTGGTACTGTGTGTGAAATGTGCATAATACTCACAAAAGTATCAACCCTGCTCAGTTTCTCCAGAACTTGACATGTATAGAGTTGTCCCAAACATTTCGGCTGCGAACTTATTCGTGCGAACATTGGTGGTTTGTGGTCGTGTCGAAATGTGAAGTTTATGGCGAGTTTGACCCACCCCTATATTATATCATTGGGCTAAACTTTGACCCTCTACATCAGTCAGCAGACACATGACAGCCAATCAGGCTGCACTCCCTCCTGGAGCCCCCCCCTCCCTAATATAAGGCACCTGCATCAGCCATTATCTCACTCTGTGTTGCTGCAGTAGTGAGAGAAGTAAGAGGAACCTGCTGCAGAGATGGGGAAAGCTTATTTAGGCTCTTGTAGCTTGCTCCTAGCTGATATTTGTTGTTGAAAAGCCCCACAAAAAGAGCTCTTTTCAGAGCTATTGTTCTTATGAAGTCGTGTTTTTTTTTTTTTTTTTATTGTGCCACTGACACTGCATTATACAGCCCTGTGTGTCGCCGCTGGCCCTTGCTAATTGCTATACTGTGCAAGGCCCAGCACATTCAGTGCCTACCTTTTCACTGCACCTGTGTGTGACAGCTGCACATTTATAATACCAGTCCGACCGTGCATACCTGTTCATGTTCACTTCACCTGTGTGTGTGTGTGTGTGTGTGTGTGTGTGTGTGTGTGTGTGTGTGTGTCAGCTGCACATTGTATTAATACCAGTCACTGCATACCTGTTCACTGCACCTGCATGACAGCACACAGTGTTATATACCAGCAAACACTGCAACCTTTTCGCTGCACCTGTGTAACCGCACATTGTTGTACCAGCAGTCACCTTTGTACTGTACCTGTGTAACCGCACATTGTTGTACCAGCAATCACTGCAACCTTTTCACTGCACCTGTGTAACCGCACATCGTATTAGTCAAGTCAGTGCATACCTTTCACTTTAGTCCCCCCAATATGGACAAAACAAGAGGCAGAGCCAGAGGCAGGCAACCCGGAAGATCTGTTCGAGGTCGTGCTGTCGTGATTTCGTGTGGCCCTTGATCAAAGTACAGTGTTCAGAAGAAGGCACGTGCCGTAAACCCCCAATACTGTCAGGACATAGTTGACTATTTAACACAGATCACCTCTTCTTCCTCAGCTTCTGCATGGAAGCGTGACATATCTTCCTCCTCCTGCTCTGATTCTGTCACCCCACTTAACACTCCGTCGGCAGCCATCACCAAAGTGCCATCATCCCAGGGCTCAGTGGTGTGGAATTTTTTGTGTGTGTCTGCCTCAGATGAGAGCAATGCCATCTGTATTCTCTGTCACCGAAAATTGAGCCGTGGAAAGACCAAGACCTGCGTAGGGACAACTACCTTACGAAGGCACATGATTACAAAGCACAAACTGCAATGGGATGACCACCCGAGGAAAAGCAGCACACAAATTAAAGCCACACACCGCAGTGTAAGATATCATCATGCAATTATTTTTTTAAAAAAAGGCGATACCCAAACTGTACCGTGATGTTGAAAGTGGTGTCATCTCTGGCACACTGCGTTGCGTCAAGGGTCCATCTGACCACGGATGCCTGGTCTGCAAAGCACGATCAGGCCTGCCCGAAGACAGTCCCCACACACAGCATCTCTGCCTGCAGGCCGCTTAACTGCCTTCTCCGCCACCACCAACAAGGTGCAGGACTCCAGGTGGATTCCTGAATTTTTAAGGCCGCTGCTAGCATGTGTGACTGGCTAAATGTGTGTTGAGGTTGGAGGGCACACCTGACCCAAGAAGATAAGGTCATTGCTTCATTGTGGACAGACCAAATTCGATCAGCTAGACACTGTCACTGTTATGTCATTGAGCTACCTCAGCCCGACCATATTGGCTTGAAAACCGCCATGGCCTGCACTCTGCACACCAGTCCAGCATGGCCGTCACTACACAAACCGCTGTTTTTGGTGCGATACACAGTGTTTAGTCTGTCAGTTTGAAGCAGTACACTAATTACACTACCTGATTGGTGTATACACATGCAAGATGTTTTAAAGCACTTTAGGCCTACAATTTAGCAATAAAATGTGATTTCTGCCCTTAAACCCTGCTGTGCGTCAAATCCAGATTTTCCCCCAGGACTTTTGGCATGTATCCCACTCCGCCATGCCCACCTCCAGGTGTTAGACCCTTTGCAACGTCATTTCCATCACTTTAGTGGCCACAATTAATGTTTGTAGTTTTGATGGTTCACCTGCCCATTGAAGTCTATGGCGGTTTGAAAGTTTGCATGTCCGCAAACTTTTATCGAGTGTTTGAGTTCGAGGTTCACGAACCTAAAAGCGGAGGTTTGAGACAACTCTAGACATGTATTGGACAATCGCTCTCAAAGTGAACCCAAGGGGAGAGTGATGTGGAGTCTGCCATATTTATTTTCCTTTTAAACAATACCAGTTAACTGCAAGCCCTGTTCATCTATTTGGCTGCAGTCATGTCTGAATTACACCAGAAACAAGCATGCAGCTAATCTTGTCAATTCTGACAATATTGTCAACACCTGGATATGCTGCATGCTTATTCAGGGTCTATGGCTGAAAGTATTATAGACAGAAGATAAGCAGGATGGCCAGGAAACTGGTGTTGCCTAAAAGCAGGGATGGGCTTTCGAGTATGCAACTACTCGATTTAAAATTAAAATGAGGCTTGATTGCCTCAGGTGTGACCATGGAAGACTGGGGGTTACTTACCTAGAAGTCAGTCTGCTTCCATGCATCTCACTCCACTTGCACGCGATCTTTGGGTCGCGTTCCATTACTCACTACCACACTTCCTCCTTCAAGCCGGAAGGAGGAAGTGTAGTAGTGAGTCGTGCAATGCATCCCATTGGATCGCATGCAATTGGAGTGAGACGCGTAGAAAGCCGATGGACTTCTGGGTAAGTAACCCCCAGTCTCCCATGGTCACACCTGAGGCAATCAAGCCTCATTTTAATTTCAAATTTGAGTAGTTGCATACTTGACAGCCCATCCCTGCTTAAAAGGAAATAAATATGGCAGCCTCCTTTTTACTCTCACCTCAGGTTCACTTTAACGGACTATGGATCAGTGCAATCGCTAAGCTCAGTAGCCTTACCTCCTGAGGAGGTATAACTTTAGTAAAATAATCGTGTAAGAGGTGCCCACAAACAGACTAATAGACTTAATAACTAATAATGTATGGAAAGAGAGACAAAACCATTACATTTTAAAAGGGAATTTTTATACAAGCACAATTGTTAGGTGACAATGCATTTCATGGGCTATTACCCGCTTCCTCAGTTCAGTTAATAAACCAAGTGCCCTTTGTAATGACTGTGTGGAGCGTGGGCACCTTCTTAGGCTTTGTTCACATCTAAAATCGCAATCGCTGATGCCAGAGCGATTCGGCTTTTTTCACTTCCTGACAGGAAGTTAACTCTTTGACCTGGAAAGATTAAATACAAATGCAATTATTCAAAGCGCTGGGGAAATCGCTATACAAAGCGCTTTTTCAAACACTTTTTGCAATTTCCCTGTATCTTCTATTGAGCAAAAACGCTCAGAAAATGGTACAGGCATTGCTTTGCTGAGCGTATCGGAAATGAACCACTCAGAAGAGGACAATCTTTTTAGGGCGATTTTTTTTTTTTTTTTTTTTTTTTTTTTTTTTTTTTTTCAAAATTGCCGGTGCTTGAAAAAAGGGCAATAACACCCAAGGTGTGAACGAGCCCTAAGTGTTGTCAATTGTGCTTGAATTGTTTTTTCATCAGAAGAGGTAAGCGTGCCTCTTTTTTATACGTATCACTTATTAGTCTATCTTTTAGCTATCCTGTTTTTTGGGTGCCTCCTACTTCTTTACTGACACAAGGAATGCCCTTATGTATTCTCTTCTCCATAGACAAAAGGCACGCTTCCTTGAGTAGCCCAAACATGCATATTTCATCTTTATGCAAGCTTCTTCAGTTTTGTCTCCCATTGCTTGCTGCTACTGACATTATGTGAATGGCTTCTAGGTGACCATGGTGTGTTGTGCAGTAGTTAAAGCTTTCTAGGCTGCAGTTTCAAGGACACAGTTTTTTTTTTTTTTTTAATCTTTGAAACAAAACGCACTTTTGAGATCCACTTTCATGTACACTGAGTGTTCATTCTTTTCTTCCTCACAGCATATGTTCTCCAAAGACAGTTGAATTCTCATAAATGTTGTAAATGAAATGTGGAATCGACTCACATTGTACTTTAGACAGAACAAAACAGTGTTTACATTCATGTGAGGTGCTGTAAAGACTGCAGATCTATCTTCAGAACGTTGATGCCTTTATAATGCTAGACATTGAGCTCTAATTTGCAGTGTAGAATGAGGAATGCCTGTGTCAAATGCATAGATTGCTACTCCGAAATAGTGCATCAAAAAGCTGTAAGTGTCAGAAAACGGTTTCCTAGGAAACCCACGCATAGTTCATTGAGGCAAAAAAAAAAATTCTCCCAGGCAGCAATTATTGTAAAGCTTCCTGAATAAGCTAATCATACATTAATTTTCACTACGCAGATTTCTATTGAAAAAAAAAGGGTACTAAAGCTTTTTAGAACCAGGTTGTTGGGAACATTTGTAAAAATAAAAACCCTGAAAGTTTTTTTTAAAATTAGTTGACTGTCTGCAGTGAAAAAAGTCCAGTGACGTGTCTTGAAGCCCATATGAAGTGTGAGCTATGGACCCAGACAGGGAGAGAAGGTGGTGTATAGTGTGCTGAACTGTTCTCTGTAAGTTTCATTGTGTGCTGTAGTGGTTAGGAAGACATGTGCGTATATACTCGCATATAGGCCGAATTTTTGAGCACAAAAAATGTGCTCAAAAGTCCCCCTTTCGGCCTATATGCGAGTCACCAACTTTGTATGGCCGTTTTCGTGTTGGACAGGAGCTCCTCCACTTGTATGCAAGCTGCGCGGTCAGGAGAGGATGCCGGTGCCCACAGGATCGGATGTTTTTCAAAGCGGGACAAGAGCTCATCCACTTTCAGCTACTTGTATGTCCTGCTTTACCTGCACGGAAGTGGCCACAATGTCTTACGGATCGGGGCATCTGTTTCTGGCAGTGACGTGTGACAGAGCCTGCACAATCGCCAGTGTAATGATCGGGGATTCCCTTCTTCCGTCCTGTGCTTGCTGTGTCTCATACAGATGACGCTACCTAGTTGCGTCTTTAGACACGAGTACAGGATGGAAGAAGGGAATCCCCGATCATTACACTGGCGATTGTGCAGGCTCTGTCACACGTCACTGCCAGAACCAGATGCCCCGATCCATAAGACATTGTGGCCACTGTGCAGGGAAAGCAGGACACACAAGTGGCTGAAAGTGGATGAGCTCTTGTCCCGCTTTGCAAAACATCCGATCGTGCGGGCACCGGCATCCTCTCCTGACCGCGCAGCCTGCATACAGCATCACCGCTGCAAGTGGAGGAGCTCTTGTCCCGACTCCCACTTTGCAAAACCTCCGATCCTGCGGGCTCAGGCATCCTCTCCTGACTGCACAGCCTGTATACAGCATCACCGCTGGTTCCAGACACGTCACTGCCATTACTGTACACCCCGCTCTCCATCATCCAGGACGTCAGATTATCTGCATTCCCACTGCAGAGCTCACTCCTTCACTCCACAGCTGATAAACTCTCCCTGGCAGCCGCATTCCAGGTACTAAGATCTAAGTTGTTGCTATATGTGACATGAGGGGGGAGCAGGAGGTTTCCTACTGGGTGCACATTTGGCTATGGGGAGGGAGGACTGCCAAACACCTGAGTGCACGTCTGGCTATGGGGAGGGGGGCTGCCTAACATCTGAGTGTACATTTGGCTATGGGGAGGGGACTGCCGCATACTGGGGGCACATCTGGCTATTTCTATTTGGGGGGGAGGCTTATATGCGAGTCAAACGATTTTTCCTGGTTTCTGAGGGAAAAGTGGGTACCTCGGCTTATATGCTGGTCGGCTTATATGCGAGTATATACGGTACTTAGACAGCCTTGTTAACTATTCTAAGCTGTATTGCCTGCTACTAGTGAGAAAACGGTCAGCTATAGCCTAGGATGTATTCAGTGTAGATTTACATAGGTTAGAGCTGTGTGGACAACAAGTTACTTGTAGTCCTTCAGAGTCCACCTTGTGTTCCTAGCTGCGTACTGCTTTGCCTACTGAGAGAAAAATGGTCAGTGGCCACCACTATAGTATTCCTTCAGTGCTCACTCAGGTAGAAGACAGTGGGCTTGATTCAGAAAAGGGTGGTAAGTGTTAGCACACCCGTGAAAAGCCACTTTGCATGTGCTAACATGCTTTGCACCTGCTAACTAGGGTGCTAAGTAGTTAGCACATGCAAACTACTTAGCACCGTACTTAGCATCCTAGTTAGCATGTGCAAACTACTTAGCACCCTAGTTAGCACGGTGCTAAGTAGTAGTTTGCATGTGCTAACTACGGTGCTAAGTAGTTTGCATGTGCTAACTACGGTGCTAAGTAGTTTGCATGTGCTAACTACGGTGCTAAGTAGTTTGCATGTGCTAACTACGGTGCTAAGTAGTTTGCATGTGCTAACTACGGTGCTAAGTAGTTTGCATGTGCTAAGTAGTTTGCATGTGCTAAGTAGTTAGCACCCTAGTTAGCATGCCCAAAGCCTTTAGGCGTGCTAACTGGGTTAGCACCGTTTACTGAATCAGGCCCATGTGTTTGCCCGATAGGTAAGTACTGCAAGGTCACATTGGCCTCAATTCACTAAGATCATGCTGGAGATAAGGCAAGAGAAAACTTACCTCCACACAGTGGAGAGTTATTTTATCTCTTCATTCCTTAAGTTACCTCTTCTGTAATTAATTTACCTCCTTTGTAGTTATTTTCACATGCAGTTAATAAACAGCCTGTCTTTAACTCTGGAGTTATTTTAAGGATTGAAGCGTTAACTTAACCATTTACCGCCATCCTAACGTATTAAAACGTCATGCTTACATCTATTAACAACATGAAGTTTTAATACGTTGCGCATTCCCGCCGCTGCTACCGCCGTGTCCGCGCCGCTACCGCCGCTGTTTCCGTCGGGATCCCATGCTGGGTGATTGGGGAAGAAGACCGAACGGTCCTCTACCCAATCGCAGTGCCTGGAGTGAATGGACGTGACCGCGAACAGCGGCTACGTCCAATCACATAAACAGGAAATGTAACAATTAAATAAAGTGTGTAAAAAAAAAAAAAAAAAAAAGACAAAAAAAAACCACTTCCTATAACGTTATTCACTAGCGCCATCTTGTGGCCAAAAAGTATATTACATCTATAAAATACATACATTTTCAAGTACATACACTTCATTAATAAAATTACACTTCCAACCCCCCCCCCCCCCCCCCCCAAAAAAAAAAAAAAAACTTGTATAAAAAAAAATCAGCTTAAAAAAAAAAATAGTTGCCTTATGGACTCAGCTTTTTTAATCGATATTTTATAGGGGAAAATTAATTTTAATTTATTACATAGGGGCTTGTAATTATGACCAGAACAAAAAAAACAGAACAGAAAAATAACACTTCTATTTCAAAATAATATGCTGTCGCCATACATTGTGATAGGGATATAATTTAAACGGTTTAATAATGGGGAAAACTGGGCAAATAAAACGTGTTTGTTTTATCCACAGGAGAATGTTTAATTTAAAACTATAATGGCTTAAAACTGAGAAATTATTTTTTTTCTTTCTGTTTTACTCATTAAAACTCATTTAGAATAAAAAAATTCTTAGCAAATTGTACTATCCACAGAAAGCCTAATTTGTGGCGAAAAAAACGAGGTATAGATCATTTTTTTGTGATAAGTAGTAGTAAAGTTATTCGGGAATAAAAGGGAGGAGCACTGACAACTGAAAATTGCTCTGGTCCGTTAGGATAAAAACCCTTGGGGGTGAACTGGTTAAAGACAGTAGAGTTAACTTTAGGTTTGTCTGAATTAAAATGTTGCCTGAATACTACATGCCTTATCACCATGGTGATAACTCTAGAAACGTTATTAAAGACAGGAGATAAGCTTAGTGAATTGAGGCCATTGTCCCTTAAAGCGTTACTGTCAGGCATAAAATCAAAAAACAAATCTTTATTTTTATCTGGTAACCACTGTAATAAGTATGTGCTAACCAGGCAATCCAAAAGTTAAAAATCACTTACTTTTCTTGTCCATGGAAAACAGAGTTTGCTTTCTTAAAACAGAAAGAATTTGCGATAATTCAGGTTGGAGGGAGTTCCGAGATGTCTCCCAGAGCATCACTGCTGAATATATGCAAATCAACCATTGTTGCCCTTAGAAGCTAAACACACCTCCAGAACCACTAGAATGCAATGACGTGTCAGCTTGTTAATTTGTACAGAGCAATAATAATCCAACATGCATACAGACTGTTTTGGATTGCTTGATCCTCATCAGTGCATGGCATGGATTAATTTAGCTCTATGAAGTAGGGCTTGAAACACCCAGAGGTACAGACTAACCAGCAAGCTCATGGTGACCCAGAACCCATTGGAGTGTGTAAGGGGCTACAATGGTCCTAAAAGCCCCCCTTACTGAGAGAAGCCATTTACCCTAAAACCAGACCATCCACACAGGAAAAGGGTTATCTATAAGGGGGCAATAAAGCTTCTCCAGGAAATTTCTCCCATCCTAGTTTTAAAGATAAGGAGAGGAATAGATCCCCTCATAAACTCATTAGGACCCATTCACATTCCTGCACGTAGCCCGAACCAGAGTAGAGAAATGGCTTTTAAAGAGGAACTCCAGTGAAAATAATTTAATAAAAAAAAGTGCTTCATTTTTACAATAATTATGTATAAATGATTTAGTCAGTGTTTGCTCATTGTAAAATCTTTCCTCTCCCAGATTCACATTCTGACATTTATTACATGGTGACATTGTTACTGTGGGCAGGTTATTTAGCTGTTTCTAGCTGTTTCTAGCTGTTATACAGCAGTAAACAGCCATTTCCTTTCTGTGAACATTGTTACATTGTGGCAGTTTGCCAGGAGTACCGCGGTATTCAGAGCCTCTTGTAGGAGGGGTTTCAGCACAAAATTAGTCACACAGCGCCCCCTGATGGTCTGTTTGTGAAAATCATTCTATTTCTCATGTAAAAGGGGGTATCCGCTACTGATTGGGATAAAGTTCAATTCTTGGTTGGAGTTTCTCTTTAATTCACCTTGATATGAAAGCATAAGTCATTCTGACATTTTACTAAATTAATCCGTTTTCCGTCGATGCTAGCCATTTCAAAATTTGCAGACAATTATTAGAAATGATTTGTGTGTGGTGGAACCACTCAGCATGTTCCTACCACCCTCCGAAAGCAAGCAACAGTGTGATCTGCCTTGGAAACCCCCGAAGACGCACATGTTTGGTATCTGTGTGACACAGAGAACGCTAGAAGCGTGCTCGTGTCATTTGCTGCAGGTTTTGGTCGGCTGTCGCCGAGCTATGACCATTCCAGTTATTGCATATTCTTTCTGCTTGTCATGACAAAGGGCGGGAGAAGGCACACCCTACCAGCTCTTTTTACAACTCCGCCCTCTGGCAGAGGAAGAGTTAAAACAACACTGGACACAGGAGAGAGTCTTTAGTCCAGCCATTCATCTATCATCAAAGGATTGGCATGTCATTCTATCAAAGGACTTGTATCTATTCCACAGAACTTTCCAAAATTGGACTTCATATCTTCTTTTGGACTTATCGCAAAGGACACGGTAGCTTGACAAATTGCTCAGACTATCAACAGCTTTACATTTAATCCTTATTATTTCTCTATGGATTTGTTTCTATTGCTATATTTTTGTTCTGCATTATTTATTTAAATAAACAATTAAAAATCGTTTGTCTAAGTGCTGTTCTGAAAAAATCTCTGTAAACTAATTCATATCTCCATAGAGAAGTTATCATAACTGTTCTGATATTAATATTATTAGTTTTGCTATCTCTAGAGAGGTTGGCAAATTAACCTTTTTCCCACAGGACTTAGCTAGAGTTAGACTTAGCGCATTTGCACGCTTTATTGCGGATTGGTGGCAGCGACCTGGCCTCTATGAGATCCCAGATTGTATCGATTGTATATACAATCGAAATTGGACTGTGTTACTCTCAGTAACAGCTTTACTGTAACAATACATTAAATCTACTACACCAAAAACGCTTCCCAAAACCGCAAAATGCTAGCTGAAACGCTACAGAAAAATAAGAAAAAGCGTTTCAAAATCTGCTAGCATTTTGCGGATCTGCTAGTGGTTTTTGGTGTGCACCAGGCCTCAGGGAGGAAATGTTGGGGATTGGCTTCAAGATAGTCAAGATGGAAAATCCTAAGAAGGAATTTTTTTTTTTTTACAATAGAAAAATCACTAAAATCAAAATATTGACAGTGCAATACTTGTTATGTAAGTAGGGCAAGTATTTATCTACTTATATTTTTTTCTGAGAAAAACACATAAGTAGATAAATTGTACTACTTACATAACAGATGTATTGTACTGATTTCGGTGAATTTTATACAGTAAATAAAGAAAATTATGTTCCTGGCAGTTTGCATTTTTGTATTCCCTCTGACTGAAGCCAGCCCTGATGCAATTTCCTCCCTTGCCTTTTTTTTCTCCTACAATCTTCAGTGTCATAGCTAGCTTTGCTTTGTAACCATGTGAGCATAGCATCAGATTTCAGCTCAGCTGCTTCACACTGAAGTGCCCTCAGCCAATCTGTGAGGAGCAGGAATGTGGGAGGGTGATGACAAGGCCCCATTCTTTGGAAATGGCCAGAATAGAGCCAGGCTGACTGAGATGAGCTTTATTATAACATAAACATTTCTGAATAGATTGGAGTGCTTGCAATGCAGGGTGAGATTCCAGGCTGCATAATGAGCACAGAGCAGTGCGTAAATGGAGATTGATTTTGTGGCTGACAATCCCTCTTTAAGTAGCTGTATTATACTAACAAAATAGAGCATTAGTGTATGAAAAGGGGTTGGATAGTCTCCCTAGATACAGTGATCAGGCGTGATGTTAAGATGGACAGCTCTATATCCACTGTAGTACAAAAATAAGGAAATAAAAAAGCACTCTGCTATTGTGTAAATATGGTGTAGGGCCCTATCCAGGACTGGTCTCACCTTAAGATGTGGCTGTGATTGGAAAACAGTCTGTAGTAGGGTTTGTCCCACTTAGTAGACGGGGACCAGGCTCTCGGGCTGTAGCGCTGGAGGTTTCCTTGCATCCGCTTGTATATACCCAGTATTGTGGAGGGTAGTGGTGATCAATGACATGCTTCCCTCTGGCAGCCGTGGTGATGGTATGCCCAGTGTGCATTTCAGGCTTGCAGGGAGGCAGAGGGCCCCGCTGGGGAGCAGTATGTTCTACTCAGCAGCCACCAGCACACAGAGTGTGAATTCTGTATAGCCGCAGAAAGCGATAGCTGCTGAATACGAACGCTGCACTGCTGCTAGGTTAGTAGGCAACTTGCGGCATACACTATAGACATTGAGGGATTGTAGGTAAAGTAGATAGCTTTTTATTAACAAACAATGTTTGACGGAGGTCCTCCCTCCCTTTGCCAGTTCCTTAGGCAAAAAGAGGTCAAACTCTGTACTAGCCAGCTGTACCTAACAAAGTGTCCAACAAAATATATACATTTTCCTCTCATTGTGTTTCTTCTGGTTCATACTAGCATACCATTTAGTAATCATGAGCCCCCAAAATTATGAATGCTGCAAAAATAACCTGAAATGTGGCTACATGTAAAATCTGGCATACGTTACCTACCACACATGTGAAATGCAGCAAACGTTACCTCCCACACATGAAATGCACATACATTACCCCACATATGGATTGCAGTAGATGGTACCTCAGACTGGTCAGGGAGGGGGTGGGAGTCTGACTTCATATCTCCCTCTCCATGGGCCCTCTCCTGTGTCCCCATGTTGCAAAGTGCAGTGGTGCAGCTTGAGTATAGTCTCTCACCTGCTCCCAATTTGTTTTTGTCCGCCCTCCTCCGCCAGATGTTCTCTCTGTGCTCCTTTCTGCACACCCAGTGAAATAACGTGACATGCAGGAGAACAGTAAGTGGTGAGTGGCCAGCTGGTGACAAGGATGGATGGAGATGGGGAGCGGGTGAGACAACACTCAAGCTGCTCTCTGCAACACAGCACAGAATGGGGCCCATGGAGAGGGAGGAATGTCAGCCCCCCTCCCCACGTCCCGACGATTCACAGCATTGACCAGGTGACATCATTGATCTCCTGCCTTGGTGTCACCTGGTCACCCCCCCCCCTTTCCAGGTACAGCACTGTTAGGGAGTTGCTCAGTGGCAGGCAGGAGAAAAGCACCTGCTTCACTTGGAAAATTGAGTGGGCTAGGCAGGGAAGCCATGAAGAAAAAACTCTGTAAAGGCTGGTGCACACCAAGAGCGGTTCTGAGCATTTTTGTTTAAATGCTAGAGGGTAGAAAACCGCTTGGCCAATGTATTTCAATGGGCTGGTGCACACCAGAGCAGGGCCGGGCCGAGGCAGAGGCGAGAGAGGCTCCAGCCTCAGGGCGCAGTGTAGGAGAGGGGCGCACAACTCACTCAGCGATCATTCCCCTAATACATGGCTGTGACTGCAAGCCAGATAACTAGAGATTAAGGTGTTGGGGGGATTGGGGGTCCTGGGCACCTCTTAGTCTAGTAGCAATCAGTGTGTGATGGCTGGAGTGGGATGGATGGAGGGGCGCACTTTGGTGTCTCAGCCTTGGGTGCTGGAGGACCTTGTCCCAGCTCTGCACCAGAGCGGCTCATTTTTCCCTAAACGCAAACTCTGTTCTTGCAGCATTTTTGAGATTTCTGAGGCGTTTCTGCCTCAAAGTAAAGTACAGGAAAGTGGAACTGCTGTGTAAAATGCTAGATCAGAGCGGTTTTCAAGCATTTTTGTTACAGAAGCTGTTCAGTTACAGCTTTACTGTAATAAAATATAAAATCTGCTACACAAAAACGCTCCAAAAAACGCTAGGCATGTTTAGGAAATCTCTCTAAACATACTTAGAATTGATCTGAAAAAACGGCTTCAAAAACCGCTAGCGTTTGTGGATCTGCTAGCGGTTTTTGGTGTGCATGGGCCCTAACTTAGCTTACATGCAGGCAGCAAACAAGTAGGGCAGAAGAGGCAGCAGGGCAGAGTCTTGTGCTGCTCTGACAATTGCATAAAAGCCCTATTCCAGTGAAACAAGGCTAGCATTGAGCCACGGCAGTGCACAATGGGGCGGGTGCTGGGGAAAGGACACTTAGAGAAGAAAGCTATAAATCAAAGAAGAAAGTGAGAAGATGGCTGCCAGGGAAGGATCTCCTGGCTTTTTACCTGTCCTGCTGCACTGTTCGGTTCTCTGGCACTTTCCCGCTCTGAATTCAGGAGGTGTGAGATCCCTAGCCATGCGTCCAGTGTCATCTCTATAACTACAGTGTCATTGCATGTGACCCACCAGCTCGTATTAGCAGGTTACTGGAGATGCCACTGTAACCATAGGTATGGAACACTGGACATGCATCTGGAGATCTCATTGCTGGAGCACTGAGTGTGGGTGAGTGACACGGTGCTCACTCTTGACCCACTCAATTCATTCTATCCCATCCCTACATGGGGTGGGAGGGTGAGAAGGAGGGGGGTCCTCAGGGAAGGAAGCTGCCTTTCTCACATAATGCATCTGTAGGCATGAGCTTGTAGTTGTCTCCAATGGTGTTTGAGGATGAGCCTAAAGATCTGTCAGTGCAATTTCCAGAACAGTAGACTTTGATATCTTTGGTGTGATCAGAACCAGCTATGGGCCATCGAGGCAATAGAGGGATCTGGTGAAGTAGCTGCATATGCAGAGATGATGACCTGGGAATTCGGTTAAACTCTTGTTATTGGTCTAAAATTTCCATGGCATTCCGAATTTCTGTAGTCAACTTTCACAGTCGCTGATTGGTCGAATACTACTAAGTAGTTCAGAATTTTGAGTGTTGTGATTGGTCTAAAATTGGAAATTTTAGGCCAATCACAGGACTCTGAAATAGTTGGTAGTATTAGACCAATAAGAGAATGTTGTTGTTTACCACAGAAATCTGAATACCATTTCTCTGAGTTTTGTGAGTGGTCTAAAACTTCTGCGGCATTAAAATTTCCACAGAAAAATCCTACAGCATGTGATTGGTTAAGTGCTTCCGACTCTGAAGTATTTGGCCATTCAGAGAATTCAGTAGTGTATTTGGAAATCCATGGAGTCTGCACTTTCATTAATCGGAATTTAGGCGGAATCAGAAATTGGCATTTTCTGTTGGGAACCACCACCACATAGACATGCTAGCAACAGTTCAAATGCAGCAGCAGACCGGGAAGGAAAGGGCCACCCATCTGCCTCGTGAGTTCCATAAAAGAGACAGAAGATTCAGCACAAGCAGGGAAACAAAGATAATGTGACCTTTGGGGAAGGGGAGTAGGAGGAGATAGTCACACAGCAGCAATAGGCAAAGAAAAAAAGATTGGTTTTCATGCTGAAATCCTATGACTAATGTGTAGCACTCTGCATCCTGTACCGAAGATCGATCAACAGCGTTTAGGCCGGATCCCACTTGGGTTTAACAATCGTGCTTTCCCACATGGGCAAGAATTGCAAACCTAAGTGGGACCAGTATCTGAGATCTCTTGAAGGAGGTGCAACCACCTCATTGTCTCTTCCACTTTCCCCAGCTCCTTCTTAAACCAACTTCCATTGCTACAGTGTCTCAGGAGGTTGGTGCAAGCATGTCTTCCAGTACCAGGTTCTGCCCACAGGGTTTTTTGGGTCAGACTGGGATGTTTCTCACCACACTTCCTTTTCATGTTTGTCAACGTGAGCTGTGTGGTCCAGTGTCCCTTTCAGCTCCCTTAGTGCCCAGTCCTTCAGCCCACTCTACTGGAGGTCTGTGCAAGGAAACTCACTATGGCACCAACAAACTCAAAAGTCATTGACCTAAATGCATGTCTAGCCAAACTACTTGCCGTACAGCTACTGCCATTTAGCATCCCTTCCATGAGTGAATTGCTGGTGGAATATACCAAGCAGCCATTACTTTCCCACACAGCTGTGCTCATTCTACATAAGCATGTTATGGTGAGCCTTTGCTGGGTATTTGGATTATCTGTGTCTAGGGAAATCTGCGTCCCTATAGACAGACCACCAGGCACTGAGTGGGATGCTACCCGTTATTCACCGTTCACTGGGTGACCTTATCAGTCATGACCTCTCTGCACTCGAGCACTCGCAAGCTAAAACTCTAGTAATGATAAAAACCGCTTGAATCCAAGTTTTATTCAATGTACTTATGAAGAATATTCCCTTCCAAAATGGGTTTTCTGTACTAAACCCTTTCACTGGCATTAAAGTGAACTTGAACTGAGTAAAATTATTTAAAATAAACACACAATACACCTGCAAATGAGTATACCATACTTCCTTTGCCGTCAGTTCCTCTCAGAAGCTCACCATTTTCTTCTTATGATTTCTTCCATTTCTGACAACATTTTGTCAGAACGAAAATATCAGTTGCGGTCAGTTATATATCCGTTGATGTCGGTTATAACTGAAAGGACAACTGATGAGCATGGTAATGTCATGTTTCCCTATAGCTCAAGTGGGCAATATTACAGTTTAACAGTGTGCTGACCTGGAAACTGTTACGGGTTAATGGCCATTTTCAAAATGGAGGATGGAGAATTCCATTGATCAAAGTGGACAAATGGGGTGCAGAAGAGGAGAAAGAGATAATGACTAGACCACACAGGAGGTAAGTATGACCTGTGTTTGTTTATTTTGACCTTTCATTTTTTAGTTCAGGTTTGCTTTAAGATTTTCTCAGTTTGAAAGGGTCCTTACTCTACCAACACCAGTCAGCGAGACGACCTTGATATTCACACTGAGGCTTGTCAGGTTCTTCTACCTATGAAGGAAACCTGAAGGGAACACTTGGGGGTTCCAGGAAAGCTGTGGTCCTGCCCTACATTTGGCTTCTTTAGTGTATGTGAGAATGATTGTTGGTTTCCCTGAAACATTTGTTCTGCTTCCAACAGTCATCATTTTTGCAGTACTGGTTTGCAAATGCAACAAGAAGTACAACTGGTAATTATGAACCAGAAGCAAAAGTACCATCCACAACAGGGACTGGACTGCTGTCTGAGGTTAACTAAAGGCTGATGTCCACTAATCCTCGCACCATTAATATCACATGACTGGAGACCATGTCTAATGAAAACTATTAGGTAAACAGGAAGGTTTGGGTACCATTTACAGCTCAGACCAATCCTGTGGGATTAAAGGACCATATCGGCTGAGCACACATCTTATCCTCCTTGGGGATCACAGCAAAGTCAAAGTAGTGGAAATAAAAGGAAAAGCAATCACAGCACAATCATGTTTCCTTGTGGAAAAGTGCCCTAAATGAATTTCTTACCGACTAGTCTGGATTTGGACTTATAGTATAAACAATGTTTTTGGGTTGCGCTTTACAATGGTTTTAAACTATTTTTAACAGTTTATACAATGCTGTTACATTTAACAGCAAAATGTGTAATAAAAACAGTATTCTATATTTTGTACATGAAGACAACTTTGTATTTCTGAAATGGAACTCAAGTCATTTGTAAACAGCAGACTAATATTGTAGTGCTATGCATATGTGATGCTTTGTGACAGCTTGTTGTAAGATTGGAATAGCATTACCTTCAGATGAGAGAGTAGATCCTCCACTTACAGGTTTGATGTTCTGAATGAAATGCAGATGCTGTTTATCATGTTGGTATTGAGAACACTGCTCTTGACAGAAGAGGCGGCACTGTCATTCTTTTCTTTTCAGTTTTCTTTATGAAAGTAACGGAAGGGTTTATTAGCTATAGAAACCAGTTTAACTTCTTTAGATGTGTATTAGAAAATGTGGGCAAGTATTTGTTCTTTACCAATAACACAGGTCTTTTAGACAATTGAATATACAGAATTAGGCCCTGTAAATCAGGAGTTTGGGAAACAAGTGTATATTAGTTTTGAAAAAATGGCTTCAACAAATTATTGCTTGCAATTTGTTTTATTATGCTGTAGAAAATAGCTACTTGATTTGTGGACAGAAACTTTTTCTGACGTTCTATGACTGTCATTGTTTGTGTCACCATTTTGCTTTATGGAGAGCACAATGCAATGAATTGGCTGTCTTCACAGGCCTGATAAATGCAATATTTACTTTGTACACTAGAGGGCGATTGATGTTTTTATATTTGTTGCTTTGAATAAGTCTTCAATCGCCCATTATAATAGAATACGTATAGTAATTTTAAAGAGACTCTGTAACAAAATGTTCAGCCTTATTTCTTCTATCCTATAAGTTCCTATACCTGTTCTAATGTGCTCTGGCTTACTGCAGCCTTTTCTAGTTGCACTGTCTTTGTAATATATCTAATCTTCTTTTCTTTGACAAGCTTTGTCGACCCAGAGAGGAATGCACTGCCTCTGCTGGGACAGAGAGAAGTTATGCACACCTCCTCCACGCCCCCTGCAGGCTCTGTGTATGTGCTTTGTTTATCCCTCACAGACACGTCTCTGCTCTGTTTTCTATGATTGTGAGGATGAGGAGTGCTGCCCGTCACATACTAATCCCAGACTGGCGTATACTGTAACATTATCTATCTATCTATCTATCTATCTATCTATCTATCTATCTATCTATCTATCTATCTATCTATCTATCTATCCAAATTGCTTTATTGGCAGGACCAAATACATTTAGCATTGCCAAAGCAAAACAAAACAGAACATTAGTGTGTGTGTGCGTGTGTGTGTGTGTGTGTGTGTGTGTGTGTGTGTGTGTGTGTATAAGGGAAGGATATAGGTATACAGTCCATAGGAGGGTGGGGGATGTAATGGATGGTATGGGGGGGATGGGATATATAGTCCATAGGGGAGGAGAGTATGGGGTTATACAGTCCATGTGGTATCATGTTCCTCTCAGTTGGTGGCAGGCAGTGATATATCGGGCTGCTATTTGCACAGTTTTTTCCTCTTCCCCCAGTAGGATATAGTTTCCTCTCCTCATCTGTGGAGGTGAAATTTGTGATGTGGGCGGAGAGTCTTTGGAAATGGGCGGTCCTCAACGGTGTATATTTGCTGCAGTGTAGCAGGAAGTTGGCCTCATCCTCCAGGACCCCCTGGTCACATTGCCTGCACAGTCTCTCCTCCCAGGGCTTCCATGTCTGTCTGTGTCATCCTTTCTCTATCTCCAGGTTGTGGGCGCTCAGACAGTACAGGCTCAAGGTCTGTCTTTGTGGTGGTGTATCCTCTCCAGATATGGAGCCATTGTGTACTCTCTCTGTAGTGATTGGTAGATAGTGAGTTTCTGGGAGTTCTTTATGTCACTTCTCCATTCCTCTAGGTATCGGTCCTTGCAGCTTTCTATCATTCCTTTTATTTGGGCTTTTGTCAGCCTGTGTTGGTGGTCTTGGCTGGGCTGGCTGTTGACTCTTTGTTTCAAAGCGCGTGGTATGGCCTCGCCACCCTGGCTCAGTGAGGCTTTATGGTGGTAAGTGCTGGGGCTGCTGCTCTGTATATGCGCCCAGTATGAGAGCGCCCTCTGCTGGATAGTCAGCCATAGTGGGAATCTGCCTAGTTCTGCCCGGCAAGCTGAGTTCGAAGTGCTGAGATGGACTTGGAGAAGATACTTGCAGAACTCTAGATGGAAGATTTCTGTTGGGCTGGAGTCCCATTTTGATTGGTCAGGGTAGGTGACTGGGCCCCATACCTCACTGCTTTTGAGCAGGATTGGGGTGATGATGCTGTTGAATATCTTTACCCAAACTCTCACCGGTGGTTATAGGTGGTAAAGTTGCCTTCTGATGGCATAAAACGTTCAGCAGGCTTTTTCCTTCAGGGCCTCTACTGCTGGTTTAAAGCTCCCCGTTTGGTTAATTTCCAGCCCCAGGTAGGTGCAACGGTTTGTGGTCTCCAGTGGGCAGCCATTTAATATAAATGAGGAGGTGGGCATTTTCAGATTTTTTTTCTCTGGAACACCATTACTTTTGTCTTCTTTGGGTTGATGGGCAGTGCCCATGTGGTGCAGAAACTCTCCAGTACTGCCAGGCTGTCCTGTAGGCCCCTTTCTGTTGGGGAGAGCAGCAGGAGATCATCTGCATACAGCAGGAACTTCACCTCATGGTCATGCAGGAGGAGGCCTGGTGCTGTGGAGGATTCCAGGGCTCCAGCCAGTTGGTTAATGAATATGTTAAAGAGCGTTGGGCTCAAACTGCAGCCCTGCCTGACTCCTCGACCCTGCTTGAAGAACGTGCTTCTCTTCCTGTCACTTTCACATTGCATTGGTTCCCAGTATATGAACTCTTGATGACATCATAGATTCTACCTCCTATTCCGCTCTCTAGGAGTTTTAGGATCTAGGGTTTTCATTTCAATGGACATTGCCTGTAATTCACAGGATATTGATTATTAGACTTCAATTGTTTAATATGCCATTAATTGTTTAATATGCCATTCCGTCTTGGGTTTTTTTTTTCTACTTTTTCATTTCATCCTTTAACCTCCTGAGCGGTCTGGACGAGCTCAGCTCGTCCATCACCGCCGGAGGCTGCCGCTCAGGCCCTGCTGGGCCGATTTTTATCAAATAAAGTGCAGCACACGCAGCCGGGACTTTGCCAGCAAGATCGGAAGATCGCCTCCGGAGTGCCCTCTAGTGGGCTTTCATGCAGCCAACTTTCAGTTGGCTGCATGAAATAGTTTTTTTTTTTATTTAAAAAAAACCCTCCCGCAGCCACCCTGGCGATTTAATCAGAACGCCAGGGTGGTTAAAGGACAACTGAAGTAGCAGGGATATGGAGGCTACCATATTTATTTCCTTTTAAACAAGTCCATTCAGCCCTGCTGATCTATTTGGCTGCAGTAATGTCTGAATAACACCAAAAACAAGCATGCAGCGTATCTTGTCAGATCTGACAATGTTGGAAAAACCTGATCTGCATATGCTGGTTCAGGGTCTATGGTTAAAGGTATTACAGGCAGAGGTTCAGCAGGCAAGCCAGGCAACTGGTATTGCTTAATAGAAAATAAATATTGCAGGCTCTATATCTCTCACTTCAGTTGTCCTTTAAAAGACACCTGGCTCTCCTGTTCATCATCTGCATCTTAATTATTTTAACCACAAACCCTGAACAAGCATGCAGATCAGTTGTTTATCACTGAAGTCTTTCTGGATTAGCCCCATGCTTGTTCCTTGTGATATTCTGATATTACTGATGCTATAACGATCAGCAGGATTCCAGGCGGCTGGTATTGTTTAAAAGGAAATATGGCAACCTCCAAATCGTTCTCAGTTCAGGTGTCCTTTGTGTTATGCTTGTTTTGTTAAATGCAAAGAGCAAAAAAAAGTTATGACTCCTCTAATCATTTATGGATAGGGCTTACTTTGTCCTAGTGTTTTGTGTATCAGCCTATATATGGTTTTTAGATATAGAAAATGAGTTATATTTAGGGCTGGATTTAGGCCATGGCCTAGGGCACCACAGCAGCAAGGGCACCAAAGCAGCAGGCTAAACTGGTGCAACATTTGCAAGCTTGCAAATGCTGCAATGCAGGGAGATCAGGCGAGTGCCTTACCGCGGTACTCTGCTGCTAGCCGCTTATGGACATTTGCATTGTGGCCGGTGGCTATGGACTTGGGCAGCATTGGAGAAGGAGAGGAAAAGGAAGCTTTTGCCCTGGAGATGAGCTGAGAAATGAGTGACGCGGGTGGCTGGTGCGGTGTGAAGGCAAGCTGGCTACCTATACTGAAAGGGGAAGGGAGGGGGAAAGATAAAGGGAGTTGTCTGGCTACCTATACTGCAGGGAAAGGGGGGAGTGATCATCTGGCTACCTATACTGGGGGGAGGTGTCATCTGGCTACCTATACTGGAGGGAACCATGGGAGGGGACCATCTGGCTACCTACACGGGGGGGGGGGGGGGGGGTAAGGATCATCAGGCTACCATACTAGAGGGAAGGCAGAGGGGCCACCTGGCTACCTATATTGGAGGGAAAGGGGAGCCTATACTGAAGGACGGCTGGTAACAGTGGCCTTGGGTGGTAAAAAATACAAATGTGGACCTGGTTATATTTCAGGAAGTTAAATGAGGCTTGTAGGTCACAATTTATGCCTTGGTCTGGTACTAAGTGTTCTGGCAAGGCCAACCTATCTTCCTGGCTCCCTGACCCCAGACCTGATCCTAACCATTACCTACCAAATATTTGGCGGTCCACACTATATACAGTATATATGTACAACTACCACACCTAAGTAGTGGCCAGTGTTTTATCCAGTGAAATATACATTCTCCATGTTATTTACACAGCACATAAATGCCTGGTTGTGATTTTGGTGTGTTGCTCACAAAGAACAAAGTTAATATATCATTAATTTTTAATGCACTTACCTTTTACTTGAGCCTCTAAAAGGACACACATATAATTACAGGCCACAGTTCTACTGCGGTGACTCCTGGGAGAATAGCTATTCAGAACGTGAGCAAAGATGTCGGCTTGGAAGTGAAGTTGAAAGCCTCTCTCGATCTGCTTCAGCAGAAAAGTATGAAAAAAATGAACTTCTAGATAACCTCCAAGAGAAATTCAACTCTTCTAAACTAAGGTGAGTTGTGAATCACCAGGAATGTTCATTCATCCAAGTGAAAGTAAAGATTATAGTTAAAAAAAAAATTGCACACTTCCTGGTAACTGGCCATCTAGTGGCCAAAAAGTATAATTAAAGTTTAAAAAAGTAATTATTAAAACCTTAACTTCCAATACTTGGCGTACATAAACACTTAAAAAAGGTGACCGTAAAAAAAAAACAAAACCCAAAAAACACAGACAGCCGCAGGGCCCCTAAATTTATGTCCCTGCAGTTTGTGGGGCTGTGGGGGTGGAAGCCCGTGCTTGCGATGGTCCGGCGATGGCAGAAGTCCCCTGAGCCAATCCGTGCTTGTCCAGCGAGAATGATCACTATTTTTCTTCAAAAACAGTGATCATTCTCAAATGGTGCTGCCATGCTCCCTCCTGCTCACTAGTTTCTGCCGCTTCCACCGCCAATCATTAAATTAACTTTGTTCCCATTCATCTCCCCTCTAGGCCCCTGTCATTGGCAGCATCAATGAGATGCCTGCGTCACTTACTTGTGTCACTTACTTGTATGCTAATAGAAAATAATGTGCGAGGACACCTTGTTGCCAAATAGTAAAATTAAACCTACATACATTAGGGAGGGAATAACAATTTTTTTTGTGTGTGTCAAGAGGGTATATTGTCAATTTATGGGTTTATGATGTAAAACTGAAAAAATGCACCTTTATTTCCAAATAAAATATTGTCACCATACATTGTACTAGGGGATATAATTCAATGCACATATAATTTAAATAACCTGGAAAAAAAATGGTCAAATAAAATGTGTGGGTTTTATCCACAGTTTTACTTTTTATTTTAAAACTATGATGGCCGAAAACTGAGAAATAATTTAAAAAAATGTATTATTCCCATTAAAATGCATTAAGAATAAAATAATACTTAGCATAATGTGCCACCCAAAGAAAGCCTATTTAGTGGCAAAGTATCAAAGTATAGATCATTTCATTGTGATAAGTAGTAATAAAGTTATAGGGGAATGAATGGGAGATGCACTGAAATGTGAAAATTCCTCTTGTCCATAAGGTGAGAACAACCCCGTGAGCTGAAGTGGTTAAATATTTATGTAATGAGGTTGTATTACTGTTATTTTAGCATCTATGGACTTGTAATTATTGAGGGGTACAAAAAAGACAGAAAAAAATAAATAAAAAAGGTATTGGTTTACAAAATCATGCATGATTCTTTGTACGTTAAGTAGGCATCCAAACACTAACCCTGTAACATGTATAACACATGTAAGCAAGCATCCAAAGTATTTACCACTTTAGGACTAAGCACATATCTGTGGCTCCTAACCTAAAACCACATGGTTTTTGTGTAGCTGAAACACTCTAAAAGACTGATAAAATGGCTGAATAAAGCAGTGGTTATCTGCTGCCTTTGACATGGGAGACCAGGGTTCGAATCCTGGCTAGGGTCAGTACCTATTCAGTAAGGAGTTCAACGCAAGACTCCCTAACACTGCAGGGTGGCCTCTTGAGCGCGACCCAGTGGCTGCAGCTCTTGAGCGCTTTGAGTCCGACAGGAGAAAAGCGCTATACAAATGTTCGGATTATTAAAGTTGAATTATTTTTACTCCATTTTTTTGTGAGCAAATTGCTGTCTTATAAATTATTTATTTATATTTTACAAATGCTGAATTTTAGAATGGACTGCGTTTTTGTAGCTGTTCTGCAATAAGAAATTGCAATTTGCAAAGGGTTTACATGTGTAGACCTGCACTGTACAATGGTATTCTCAAACTACCTCTAAAGAAGCAATGTTAGTGCTACTATACACATAAAGTTTCTATCCTGGCATGCTGAAGTGACACACAAAAAAGGTGGTCTATAGAGATGAACCCAACAGTCCACCCAGTGTGGAGTTTGCGTGGATATCAGCTGCCCGCGAGCTAAACTTTGACCCTCTACATCAGTCAGCAGACACATGGCAGCCAATCAGGCTGCACTCCCTCCTGGACCCCCGCCCCCCCCTATAAAACGCTGCAGCGTCGGCCATGTTCTCACCCTGCTGATGCTGCTGTAGTGAGAGGAAGGGAGAGGTTGCTGGAGTAATAGGGAAAGTGTTAGTTAGGCTTTTGTTAGCTTGCTCCTCGATGAAATTTGTTGCTGAAAGCACCCCAAACAATTCTTTTGAGGGCTAATTTTCTTCTGATGTGTTTTTGTGTGTGTGTGACACTGCATAGATATAGCCCTGTTGCAGCTGTGCCCTTGCTTGCTGACACACTGTATTAGATCAGTGCATTTCTTCCTACTCTATTTGTGTGATTTAACTTAGTACAGCATAGGCTAGCTCTCAGGGCCGGCCTTTTTATGCCCACCCCCATCCTCTTCCAGCGTACACACACACACACACACACACACACACACACACACACACACACACACACACACACACACACACACACACACACACACACACACACACACACACACACACACACACACACACACACACACACACACACACACACACACACACACACACACACACACACACACACACACACACACACACACGCGCCCATATGCAATTCACCTTTTCTCCTGAGATATCTCCTAGGACAGTAGTTCCCAATCTTTTTGAAGTTGTGACACAAATGCTCAGATCTCCGTGACAGGTCACATATGTATAATAGAAAAAATACTATTAAAAACCACAAATGGATGGAAAGAGTGCATTATCCCGAATATACTTAAAAATGCTAGAACCTTTCAGGAATATTAATAAAAACAATCAGTGGAACAGATAGCCGCCCCCTCCATTTAGAATGATAGCACAGCACCGACAATTTAGGTGCCCCCAGTAAAGGAATTATGTGTAGGCGCCCCCTTGGAAGCCGGCGCCCTAAGCGACCGCTCCGGTTGCTCAGGTCAAAGGCCGGCTATGCTAGCTCTCTTTGTGCATGATACTGCATAGATACTTCCCACAGACAGTTGCTGCCTGCTTGGTATTTTTAGTCCCACTGTCTGACAGTACACTATATTAGACAAGTGGCACAGTGCTTTCTACTGCATCTGTGTGGCTGCACACTGTATTAGAGCAGTGCATATCTTTCCACTGCATCTGTGTGACTGCACACTGTATTATGCTGGGTACACATAGTAAGATTTTCCGTGCGATTTTTGTGACCCGATTGTTTTTCCAGCACGATTCCGCACTCTATTCTTTGCTTGATTCTCTTATCTTCATTTGTTATTATACTCTGACTGTGGACTGTATGTAGTGTGTAAACCACACAGATATCAATAACCGATACTTCCGCGAACCGCAATAGACTTCAATGGGGAGGCGAACTTTTAAAACTTGAAACACTTATGCTGGCTAAAAAAAAATAAGGGAAAAGATTTTTCAAGGGGTCTAACACCTGGAGGGGGACATGGCGGAGTGGGATACATTATTATTATTATTATTATTATTAAGTATTTATATAGCGCCGACATATTACGCAGCGCTTTACAGTGTGTATATGTATATATATATATATATATATATATATATATATATATATATATATATATATATATATATATATATATATATATATATATATATATATATATATATATATAGTCTTGTCACTAACTGTCCCTCAAAGGAGCTCACAGTCTAATCCCTACCATTGCCATATGTCTATATTATGTAGTGTAAGTACTGTAGTCTAGGGCCAATTTTCAGGGGAAGCCAATTAACTTATATGTATGTTTTTGGAATGTGGGAGGAAACCGGAGTGCCCGGAGGAAACCCACGCAGACACGGAGAGAACATACAAACTCTTTGCAGATAGTGCCCTGGCTGGGATTCGAACCAGGGACCCAGCGCTGCAAGGCGAGAGAGCTAACCACTACGCCACCGTGCTGCCCATGCCAAAAGTCCCGTGGGAAAATCTGGATTTGATGCAAGGCAGCGTTTTAAGGGCAGAAATCACATTGAATGCTAAATTGCAGGCCTAAAGTGCTTTAAAACGTCTTGCATGTGTATACATCAATCGGGGAGTGTAATTAGTGTATTGCTTCACACTGACAGACCAAACACTGTGTAACACACCGCTAACAGCTGTTTGTGTAGTGAGGGCCTTGCTGGACTGGTGCGCACCATGATGAGAGTGCAGGTGATGGCGGCTTTCCACCTTATCGTGCGTGTGCCCCCCCCCCCCCCGAGACACTCATATAGCTGGCGGTCATTGCTTCATTGTGATACGCACACTGCGGCAAGGTAATGATCACGAAGGGGAATGGGCACATGTACATGCCTTTTTGTTTTGTTGTTGCAGGCTTGCAGCTGCAGTGCAGCCAGAAAAATTAGGCAGGCATGTACACGCACCAGAAAAATGTATTATAGCGGCAAAAATTCAGGAATCCACCTGGAGTCCTGGACCCTGTTGGTGGTGGCGGAGAAGGCAGTCAAGTGGCCTGCGGGCAGAGATGCTGTGTGGGAAGCGACTTAGTCTTGGAGCAGGCAGTCACACGGCGTGCAGGCAGAGATGCTGTGTGTGGGGACTGACTTAGTCTTGGGGCGGGAAGTAGTCCTCCGGGATCCATTCCTCATTCATTTTGATAAAGGTGCGGTAGTGAATACTTTTGTGACTTAGGCGACTTCTCTTCTCAGTGACAATGCCTCCAGCTGCACTGAAGGTCCTTTCTGACAGGACGCTTGAGGCAGGGCACGACAGAAGTTGGATGGCAAATTGGGACAGCTC
Organism: Hyperolius riggenbachi; assembly: GCF_040937935.1. Lineage (NCBI taxonomy): Eukaryota > Metazoa > Chordata > Amphibia > Anura > Hyperoliidae > Hyperolius > Hyperolius riggenbachi. The sequence goes on from NC_090647.1 coordinate 216,988,952, forward strand.
TGGCCACAGGTCAAACCTGCGCACCCAGTAGTCCAAGGGTTCATCGCTGCTCAGTGTCTACATCCATACTTAAAGTCAGGTAGTCTGCTACCTGCCGGTCCAGGCATTGGTGGGGGGTGGATCCGGAAGGGCAAAGGCGAGGTGTTGGACTAAAGTATGTCTGCATGTCCGACATCACCATGAGATCGCTGGAGCGTCCTGTCCTTGCCTGTGTGGACATGGTAGGAGGATTACTGGCAATCGTACCTTTATTGTGTTGTGCTGTGACATCACCCTTATACGCATTGTAAAGCATACTTGCCAGCTTGTTCTGCATGTGCTGCATCCTTTCTGCCTTCAGGAGAGTTGTTAACATGTCCGCCACTTTGTGCCTATACCGAGGGTCTAGTAGCATTGCCACCCAGTACAGGTCATTCCCCTTGAGTTTTTTATACGGGGGTCCCTCAACAGGCTGGACAGCATGAAAGATGCCATCTGCACAAAGTTGGATCCAGACGTACTATCCATCTCCTCTTGCTCTTCCTCAGTGATGTCAGGTAAGTCCTCCTCCCCCCAGCCGCGAACAATACCATGGGAATGTTGAGCAGCACAAGCCCCCTGCGACGCCTGCTGCGGTTGTTCTTCTGCCGCCTCCTCCAAAGAAACACCTTCCTCATCATCCGAGTCTGACTCCTCTTCCCCACACGACTCTTCCTCTTCCTCCTCCCCATCTGTGCTGCTGCAGGTGTTGAGGAAACATCTGGTTCTGATGAAAATTGCTCCCACAACTGTTCCTCTTCACACTCCTCCACAGCTTGATCCACCACTCTACGCACGGCACGCTCCAGGAAGTGAGCGAACGGGATCAAGTCGCTGATGGTGCCTTCACTGCGACTCACCAGGTTGGTCACCTCAAACGGCCGCATGAGCCTGCATGCATTTCGCATCAGTGTCCAGTTGTTGGGCCACAACATCCCCATCTCCCCAGATTGTGTCCTTTTACTGTAATAGTACAGGTAGTGGGTGACAGCTTTCTCCTGTTCTAGCAGGTAAGAGAACATGAGCAGGGTCGAATTCCAGCGAGTCGGGCTATCACATATCAAGCGTCTCACCGGCAAGTTGTTTCTCCGCTGAATGTCCGTAAAGTATGCCATGGCCATGTAAGACCGCCTGAAATGCCCACACAGCTTCCTGGCCTGCTTCAGGATGTCCTCTAAGCCAGGGTACTTTGACACAAATCTTTGAATGACTAGATTGAGCACATGCCATGCAGGGTACATGTGTCAGCTTCCCCAAATTCAAAGCGGAAAGAAGATTGCTGCCGTTGTCACACACCATGTCGCCGATCTCCAGCTGGTGCGGGGTCAGCCACTGATCCACCTGTTTAAGAGCAGCCAGGAGAGCTGATCCAGTGTGACTCTCCGCTTTGAGGCAAGACCTGTCTAAGATGGAGTGACACTGTCATACCTGGCATGCAGCATAGGCCCTGGGGAGATGGGGCTGTGGAGCTGGAGAGGAGATTGCGGCACCAGCCGAGGAGGATGATGACAGCGAATAGGATGTAGCAGGTGGAGAGGATGTGGCAGGAGGCCTGCCTGCAAGCCGTGGAGGTGTCACAAGTTGGTCCACTGCACAACCACGTACTCAGCGGTCACCAGGTTGACCCAATGGGCTGTGTACGTAATTGGTGGCGATACATGGCGCCGGACACTGCCACCAGCTGTTTCTGAGGACGAGCTTCCCTGCTTCTTTCAGGAACTAGTCTCCTCCTACTCCTCTCTGACTCCCCCTCTGAACTGTCCCTTTGCTCATCTTGTTTCTTAGGAAACCATGTGGGATCCGTATCATCATAATCATAATCATCATCATCCTGCCCAGCTTCGCTTGCCTCAGACACCTCCAAAACTGCACCAACAGCAGGTACTTCATCATCCTCCTCCTCACACATTACGTCCATAGTGTCGCCTAACTCGCACATATGAGGTGGTATAACTTGCTTAGCGCTTTCATCTTGTTGTAGCAGTAGTTGCAGTGAATCAGTGATTTCATCACCAAATAATTCATGCGAAGTGTCAAATGCAGCAGATGTGGTGCTTGTAGTAGCGCTGGTGGCTGCGGAAGATGAGGTTCTGTGTTATAGCGGATCCGAGATGAAAAACTAACTAGAACAAGTAACTTTATATATCTTATCTAAAGTTTAGATAGTTTACACAGCAAATCTAGCTGCAAACAGCTTTAATAGAAAATTATTATTTCTTCCTGTGATACAATGACAGCAGCCATGTTGTTTGTAAACAATACACAGAGGCAGGCTTATCTGTATCTTGAGCACTAAACCTAATCCCCCCCTCCTCCCCTCTGCCTCTGAAATCAATGGCTAGTAACACCTCCTCCTCCTCCTGTCCAGACTGAGCCCTTGCTACTGCCAAGGCTCTCTGAAAACCTGTGGGCATGGTTTATTTAGTTTATAGGGAATTAGAGTATTAAAACAAAAACAAAAGTATTTGGCTTGAAGAATGCCCTATAAACAATAGGAAAGGAACACAATTATGCAATGAGTAAAAGTTCACCTTGGATCCACTTTAAATAGTCAACCACGTCCTGACAATCTTGGGAGTTGATGGCACGTGCCTTCTTCTGAGCACTGTACTTTGGGCCCGGGCCGCACGAAATCACATCAACAGGACCTCGCACAGACCTGCCGGGTGGCCTTCCTCTGGGACTTTTGTCTACCTCCTCCTCTACCTGTTTTGTCCGGTTTGTCCATATGGGAGGGGGGCGGTGGGATGACGTGAAAGGTATGCACTGACTTGACTAATACATTGTGCAGTCACACAGGTGCAGTTAACAGGTATGCACGGAGTGGTATATCGCACGGCGTGTGCTCGCGTAGGTAGGGGGGTGCACTGAACACAACGGGTGGGTATATGCAGTGATGAGGTGGATGCACTCAACACAACAGGTAGGTATATGCAGTAATGGATATTACAATGTGCACCTGTCACACACACAGGTAGTCACTGAATGTGCTGGGCCTGGCAGTCGCACACACAGTATGGATTATCAAGGCTGTCTATGCAACACAAGTGTCAGTGGGACACACACACACACGTACACACGTACACACACACACGTACACACACACGTACACACACACGTACACACACACGTACACACACACGTACACACACACGTACACACACACACGTACACACACACGTACACACACACACGTACACACACACGTACACACACACACACACACACACACACACACGTATACACACACACACACACACACACACACGTACGTACACACACGTACACACACGTACACACACACAGTACACACACACAGTACACACACACAGTACACACACACAGTACACACACACAGTACACACACACAGTACACACACACAGTACACACACACAGTACACACACACAGTACACACACACAGTACACACACACAGTACACACACACAGTACACACACACACACACAGTACACACATACACACACACACATACATACACATACACACACACACACACGTACACACACACACACACGTACACACGTACACACGTACACACGTACACACACCCGTACACACGTACACACACACACACACACACACACACACACACACACACACACACACACACACACACACACACACACTCGTCGGCGAACCGTTTGGGCCATCTCTACCCACAGCTCTCCTTCTTCTCTGCGCTGCTCCCCTCCTGCTGGGGGCATACCTGGCTACCTATTCTGGGGATATATACCCCTGCCTACATATGCTGGGGACATATACCCCTGCCTACATATACTGGGGACATATACCCCTGCCTACATATACTGGGGACATATACCCCTGACTATATATACTGGGGACATATACCCCTGACTATATATACTGGGGACATATACCCCTGACTATATATACTGGGCACATATACCCCTGCCTACATATACTGGGGACATATACCCCTGACTACATATACCGGGGACACATACCTCTGGCTATATATACTGGGCTCATATACCCCTGCCTACATATATTGGGCACATATACCCCTGCCTACATATATTGGGCACATGTACCCCTGCCTCCATATACTGGGCACTTGTACCCCTGCCTCCATATACTGGGCACAAATACCCCTGGCTACCTGTTCTGGGGACATCTCTACCCCTGGCTACCTGTTCTGGGGACATCTCTGCTCCTGGCTAACTGTTCTGGGGACATCTCTACCCCTGGCTACCTGTTCTGGGGACATATCTACCCCTTGCTACCTGTTCTGGGGACATATCTACCCCTTGCTACCTGTTCTGGGGACATATCTACCCCTGGCTACCTGTTCTGGGGACATATCTACCCCTGGCTACCTGTTCTGGGGACATCTCTACCCCTGGCTACCTGTTCTGGGGACATCTCTACCCCTGGCTACCTGTTCTGGGGACATCTCTACCCCTGGCTACCTGTTCTGGGGACATCTCTACCCCTGGCTACCTGTTCTGGGGACATCTCTACCCCTGGCTACCTGTTCTGGGGACATCTCTACCCCTGGCTACCTGTTCTGGGGACATCTCTACCCCTGGCTACCTGTTCTAGGGACACCTATAGACCTGGGGCTACTTATTTTTGGGGAACCAGTGCTGTCAGTTTAAGTGTATGTTGGGGGAATCGCTGCTGCCAGATTACATCTATTTTTAGGGAACCACTGCCATATTATCTGTATTTTGGAAGAACCTCTGCCAGATTACATGGATTTTTGGTGAAATGCTGTAAGATTACATGTATTTTGGGGGAAGAGGAGGAAACACTATGGCAGAGCTCAAACTTCTCCGGCAGACTTTTTACAGCACTACTAAAAATCATGTATTTGGCCCCACCCATGACCACTCCCACATTCTGTTGCGTGATCACGCCCATTTTTCAGTGTGCAGGGGATTTTTTCAGTTAAAAACAATCTTTTTAGGTATTTGTCAGTAAAAAATAATGTGAAAGGTTGGCAACACTGGACGTAAGGTGTGAGGATGATGAAGTACCCGTTGGTGCAGTTTTGGATGTGTCTCATACATGCAAAGCTGCGGAGGATGATGATGATGATCCTGCCATGGATTTCACGTGGGTTCCCAATACACAAGATGAACAGGAGAACAGTGCAGAGGGGGAGTCAGAGAGGAGGAGAGGAGACGAGTTGCTGTAAAAAGCAGGGGGAGCTTGTCAGAAACAGCTCGTGGCAGTGTCCGGAGGCATGTATTGGCACCTAGGGACAGCCAGCCAACACGCCCTTCTACGTCAGCTGCTGCCACCACCACCAAAATGCCATCATCCCACAGCTCACCAGTGTGGAGTTTTTTTTTGTCTCTCTGCCTCTGATTACAGCAATGCCATCTGTACTCTCTGCCAACAAAAATTGAGTCGTGGAAAAAGCAACAACCACCTTACGAAGAGTAACCCAGCAGCTCAGGGTGACCCAAACTACTAGGAATGTATAGGGGGATAAAAGGAACCAAAAAGCCCTCCTACTAAAAAAGCAAAGCTTGGTGTAAAAATTGCCTTCTTAAAACAGAAGGAAATTTTGCAATAATTCAGTTATAAATGAACATTTGTGGTTACCCACAATGCACTTCCACTAAATATGCAAATTATCCCTTACGAAGGCACTTGATGAACAAGCACAAACATCAATGGGATGGGCTCATGAGGAAAAGCAGCATGCAAACGCAAAGCCACCCTCTGCCTCCTCTTCTTCCTCCTTCAGGTGCAGCATCTTTAGCCGCTTTATCCTCTGCTGCCCTTGCACCTTCACAGCCACCCTCCTTCACTCAGTCTCTCCCCTTGAGCAGTTCCTGCTCCTCTGCTCCTACAGCATCCAGGTGTCCATTTAACCTCCTTGGCGGTAATCCCGAGCTGAGCTCTGGGTATGCCGCCGGAGGTCGCCGCTCAGGCCCTGCTGGGCCGATTTGCATTCTGCAAAAAGCAGCACACGCAGCCGGCACTTTGCCAGCCGCGTGTGCTGCCCGATCGCCGCCGCTCCGCGGCGATCCGCCGCGTGCAGCGGCGAAAGAGGGTCCCCCCAGCCGCCCGAGCCCGGCGCTAGGGGCTGGATCGGGCGGCTCTGACGTCAGGACGTCGACTGACGTCCATGACGTCACTCCGCTCGTCGCCATGGCGACGAGGAAAGCGAAACAAGATAGGCCGCTCATTGCGGCCTATCTTGTTACTTTCGATTGCCGGAGGCGATCGAAAGTACGCTTCCGGAGCGCCCTCTAGTGGGCTTTCATGCAGCCAACTTTCAGTTGGCTGCATGAAATATTTTTTTTTTTATTTTAAAAAAACCCCATTTCAGCCTCCCTGGCAAAATAAATAAACCGCCAGGGAGGTTAAGGAAATCTTTGAGCGGAAGAAGCCAATGTCTGCCAGTCACCCCCTTGCCCGGCGTCTGACAGCTGGCTTGGTGGAACTGTTAGTCCGTGTTACACAGTGAGTTTGGTCTGTCGGTGTGAAGCAATATACTACTTACACTACCTGATCCATGTATACACACCCAAGATGTTTTCAAGCACTTTATGCCTCCAATTTAGGAATGTAATGTGATTTCTGCCCTTTAGAGATTATAACCCTGCTCTGCATCAAATTCGTAATTTTCCCAGGGACTTTTGGCATGTATCCCACTCCGCCATGCCCACCCTTCAGGTGTTAGACCCCTTGAAACACATTTTCCATCACTTTTGTGGGCAGAAACAGTGTTTGTAGTTTTTAAAGTTCGTCTGCCCATTGAAGTCTATTGTAGTTCGCCAGTTCATGGACTTTTGCGGAAGTTCGCATCCGCAGACCCAAAATCTGAGGTTCGAGCCATCTCTAGTGGTCTCTTATCCCTGGTATCAGTATAATGCTGACAATACGGTAGCTCCCACGGGGACAGCAGAAAAAAAAAGCATAGACTTTGATAATAGAACATCATTCAGGGATGCGGAGGAGGCAGAGGATGTGCTACATGGCAGGGGCATAGCTAGAAACCATGCGGCCCCATAGCAAAGTTTTGGTTGGGTCCCCCCTTTAAAAAAAATAAGGTACCTTATTGTGCATTTTCATCTCTAATGCTGCCCCCCCCCCCCAAATGCTACAGTTGCCGACTGATGGACTGTCCTTAGACTGTCTGGTGTAAAACTGTTTAAACCGCACCCTGCAGACTACCGCTATACCGCTGCACATCTAACTATTAATATGTACTACTGATTATACTGTGTGTTTTTGTATGACTATGCCCTTATGCTGTATGATTGTATGACTACGCTATTTTCTTATGTTGATACTATGCTATTTCCTTATGTTGATACTACTCTCAATCTCTCTCTGAGCAATTGTATGTGCCAAACCCAATTCCGGGCACGACCCAGTCGTGCGTGGCGATTAAAAAGATTTCTGATTATAACTACCTACTACCACACACACAGTGGCGGCGGGGCAGAGAGAAGAGGCACACACAAGACTAAAGCCCCATTTACACTTAATCAGTTTTTCTTTTCCATAGCAGTGCATTATGAAAAATCTTTCAGTTAAAGAGACTCAGAGCTGAGTCACCTTCTGTTTTTTTTTACTTACCCGGGGCTTCCTACAGCCCCACAAGCATGAATGTGTCCCTAGCCGTCCTCCTACTGACTTCCGTTCAGCCGCAGTCAACTCCCGGTACACGGCTCAGTCGCAATCAGTCTGACTGAGTGATGTCAGCCGGGGCCCTCTGCGCTTGCACAGTAGGTCCACCGCTGACATCACTGAGCCACTTACCAGGGAAGATTGTGGCTGACCGGGGGAGCTGAGGAGGG
>NC_090647.1:217001774-217084274 GCF_040937935.1 Hyperolius riggenbachi
ATGGTGTGTAAGTAAATATTATTAGCCTCATTGTCAAACATTGCCAGCTTGACCCTAATCTGAAAGTCAACTCACATGTTGGTCATGACAAACAAGGATAGGCACTACGTGATAACGCTTCTAGGATGTTCTACATGTATCGTTAGGTATGCTATAGATAAGTAGTAGTATGATGTTTTATACATCAGATCTAGGCAAAAGTGCTAGTAACCTTGTGCACTAGAAAAGAAAAAAAGAATAAAAGCTCAATTTTTCACTTTTAGTTTGTCTGGATTTAAAACCCGGGCATCATGGTTGTAAGCAAAGAACATTTTCTGCAATTGCTTTCTGCTAACAGCAACAACAAGCTTAGAGCTGAATAAACCACTTCTTATGATTAGTAAATTAGTTAATGCCCCCTCTTGATCCTCTCAATTGCTTGTGCTTTGACCTGATGAAAAATTGATCTTTAATTCTTTTTTTGCTCTGCAAGTGCATCGGTAACGGTTATTAATACGTTGCTCAGACCTGATGTATAAAATATAACAATACTGCTTACTTTGTTCATACAGAATACTTAATATGTGGTGCCTCTGCAATGAATACGCCCCCCCCCCCCCCAAAAAAAAAGACCAGCTACACATTCCAATGTTTTTAGAGAATTGTTAATGTCGTGTGTCTATAGTAACAATGAAAGCACAGTTAATGAAAAATATTGAACGGATGATTGCATGATGTAAATGCTGGAGACATCAGAGAGCAGAATTATTGGATGTTCTTCTAGCCTCAATTATTTCATCCTTATTGAATTCTTTTCCTTCAAGGTGTTTCTTAAAAAACCTGAAGATAACTGGACTCTTCATCATTGTTGTTGCCTGCTCGGTGAGTGCCTCATATGCAAACATTACCTGTGGCCTGAAGCACCCTTTGTCCATTTTGAAGCTGTCATTTTCAATTCACAGCTGACTTTTCATTCAGATTACTCCCTTGGTAGAATAGCTTGGCTTACTCTAGTGACCTAGTAGCTCAGGAGTATTCTACTCTAAAAGGCTCCACAAGATGGCTCTGGAAAGCCTATTTTACTGTTTTTACTGTAGAATACACAATGTATGTTTGTCTGCAAAAATTGTACATCCCAGGAAGAGGAACATACTTTCAGAGTAGTAGCCTACAATCAGAAAACATGCATGTCAATCGTGTAGAAAAGCAACTGCTTTTTCATTTGAGAATACCAAATGTATGGGGAAGGATAAGAGATGCACATTTTTCCAAAACAATATATGTACGGTGCTGTCCATAAGTATTCATACCCCTGGCAAAGAGGAACATATTTTGACTTGGTTACTTTTATTCAAACAAAGTAGTAATTTTTTTTGACGGGAAATGACATACATGTCTCCCAAAAGATAATACGATGTACAAGAGTCATTATTGTGGAAAAAAAATATCCTCCTTTATTTACATTTGATCAAAAAGTGTCCAGTCCAAAATTATTCATACCCTTCTCCATAATCAATAGAAAAGCCTTTATTGGCTATTACAGCATTCAAACCCTTCCTATAATTCCAAATGCTTCCTATAATTGCAGACCACTTTTTGCACGTCTCCACATATTCATCTTTAGTAATGAGCTCCAAATCTTTTGAGGTTGGAGGGTCTTCTTGCCATCACCCTGATCTTTCGCTCCCTCCAAAGATTCTCAATTGGATTCAAGTCAGGACTCTGGCTGGGCCACTCCAAAACATTAATGTTGCCTGCTTACCATTTCTTCACCACTTTTGCTGTATGTTTTAGGTCATTGTCATTATGCTGAAATGTCCACTGGTGCCCAAGGCCAAGTTTCTCTGCAGACTGCCTGATGTTGTCGTTGAGAATCCTCATGCATTGCTCCTTTTTCATGGTGCTGTTTACTGTGATTAGGTTCCCTGATCCATTGGCTGAAAAACACCCCCAAAGCATTAGGTTCCCACCACCATGTTTGACAGTGGGGATGGTGTTCTTTGGATTTAAGGCTTCTCCTGTTTTATGCCAAATGAAGGAAACATCATTGTGCCAAACAATTACATTTTTGTTTCATCTGACCAGAACACAGAAGACCAGAAGTCGTCATCTTTGTCAGATGAACATTTGCAAAGGCAAAGCAAGCTTTTGTGTGCCTTATCTGGTGAAGTGGCATCCTCCTTGGTCTGCATCTGTGGAACCCAGCAGAGTGCAGTGTCCATTGGATTGTCTGCCTTGAGACATTGCCACTAGCAGAGCCCAGGTTCACCAGGATGGCTTTGGTGGTGATCCCTGGATTCTTTTTAACCTCTCTCACTATCCTCCTGGCCAGCACAGGTGTCACTTTTGGCTTCCGACCACGTCCTCAGTCCACAGTGCGGAACATCTTGTATTTTTTAATAATACTTTGCACTGTAGCCACTTGAACTTGAAAATATTTAGAAATGGCCTTCTAGCCCTTTCCTGACTTGTGAGCAGCCACAAGGTGCAGCCGCCCTCACTGAGCTCCTTTGTCTTAGCCATGACTGTCCACAAACCAACTGTAGAGAGCTGCTGTTTTTCACCAGTTGATTAAACAGCTGTTCACAATTAATCAGGGTAATTAGGATGCTTTAGAACAGCTTGGACCATTTGGAATGGTATAGAACTTTGGATTTTCCCACAGTCTGTGACAGTTTGTGAAGGGTATGAATAATATTGGACTGGACACGTTTTGCTCAAATGTAAATAAAAGCTGGGAAATGTATTTTTCCACAATGTCTCTTGTACATTGTCTTATTATCCTTTGTGAGACCTCTTTGTCATTTCCCGTCAAAAATGGTTGAATAAAAGTAACTTTAAGTCAAAATTTGTCAGGGGTATGAATAAATATGGGCAGCACTGTGTGTGTATATTTCAATTTAGCTACTCTAAATTGAAATTTATATTAGACAGCTGTGACTGCGGGAGATGGGAAGTTAACATACCCATGTGGCCGCCTGATACGATGTGTCCCACGTTGCATGCCATGTCGTGTTCCATGTCACTGCTACACTTCCTCTTTCTTGGTTGAAGGAGGAAGCGTGGGAGTGACGTGGAACTCAGACACATCGGATCAGACAGCCACGTGGGCATGTTAATCCTCCCTCTCCTACGGTCACAGCCAGTGCCGGATTTCTGGCAAGGCCACATAGGCCATGGCCTAGGGCACCAGAAATTTAGGGGCGAGCAGTGAGGGGCAGTAAAGCTTTTCTATGCAGCCATCCCTATCTACAAGGACAGATTTACCCTTTGAACCCTCTGTCCTGTACTTGTGTCCTCCCTGCAAGACCTGTAAGCTCTATCATGCAGGTACACATCAGCCTCTCATGGTGACACAATGGTTCCATCATTAACGAGATAGCAAGCATAACATAAAAGTTCTTAAGGAAAACATAACAGTCTATACGCATATTACTAAAATAGTTATTGTCTGTGACATCCAATGATGAAAAGTAAGTAGAATTCTCATTGGGGCACACAGATATAAAAAACAAATAGACAGTATAGTTGGCCTTGGGCGGTAAAAAGTACAAATCCGGCCCTGGTCACAGCTGTCTTATTTAAATTTTGATTTTGAGTAGCTATGGGTATGTAGCTAGCAACCAAAAGGAATATCCCGCTACACCAGGTGTTGGGCGAAAGTAGAAATGTCTTTATTCTTCAATCCAACATCATAACATGCAAATAAAAGCTCACGCGTATCGGATCAAAGTGTGGCTCTTTAATCATAGCTATAGTTATGATGTTGGATTGAAGAATAAAGACTTTTCTACTTTTATCTAACACCTGGTGTAGCGGGATATTACTTTGGTTGCTATCTTGATTCTGGCATTGATTTCCCTGCTCCCAGGTGCCTGTGGAGTGTGTGTGTAGCAGCCTTCCTACATCTTTTGAGTATGTAGCTACTCTTTAAATTTGCCGCTATGTAGATTTTCATTTCTACATGAAGTTGTCTTTGAGGCAAGCCACCTCTCCCATTTTTTTAAACTTGTTTTTAACCTAATTTTATACACCCTCGGGTGCTGCTTACTCCTCTTATACTAGTTAACCAAAATATCACATCTTATCAAAATCTATCAAAAATGTAAATGGATTTGGCAAGAGTTTGGTTTTAATGGACTAATATAAAACCCTTTTAGTCATTTTCCTAGTTGATGCAAAAGAAGATCCTCAATATATTCTGTTAAGAAAAATGCTCAGAAATGCCACTTTTCACTATCTGACAGCTCCCTCATCTGTCAGCCGGCATGCTGACAGAAACAGACTCCTCTTTGCACTTGGTAACTTGCTAATGATCAAAACTTCTAACAGCCATTACTTCTCTGCACTCCGTTATGAATTGTCACCTTGCACCTACTGCCGAGAAGCAATAATGTAAGTGTCCCAATAAAAAGGGAGGATTCCTAGCTCCATCTGCTACCTTGCTGACCAATGATAAACTGTCTGATGTTAAAGTGGCATTTCTGAACTTATTTTATTTAATTGTACAACGTACACTGAGATTTATTTTATCCTGCTGTTATTATATGAATAACTAAAGAGGTAATCGCATTAGAAATCCTCACTATAGTTGTAGTCATCCTTTAATTAGAGAAGAAGAGAACGATGCTGGTCTGTGTGATTTCCCTACTGATCACAAATGTTTTTTGTTGTTTGTTTTTCTTTAGCTTTACTAGGAAATGTGCATAGCTATAAATACCTACATTAACCTCCACATGCATAGATATTTAACAACAAAACTTGAACTATTAAGAAGCATTAATTAAAGTAATGCTATGTATGCATGCAGCTTTTTTTATATTTTTATTTTTTACTCCTTAATTCCCATTTGCAGATTAAGTGTAATAAGTGTTTGATTATACAGCAGTGATTACATAGCAAATTAATTTTCTGTGCATAAATAATGTGTTAATCACCTGTTTGTCATATTGCTGCAGATTTTATTCAGCACGTACCCTGATAACGGCAGCCCCTGGCAGATGTTGGCCCTGTCATCTCTGGAAAGCTATGGTATCCTTTTGTCAGTTGCTATTTTCTCTCAGCGCGCAGTGTAATGCAGTTTAATTTAAGGTGATACATAATGGTTCCTCCACTGTTCGAAGTGTGACATTCACAGAGATTCATTTTCTCCCTGTCTAAGCTCTCCCTTCTGCAGAATTAATTTCAAAGAAGAAAATGACTTGCTTCATAAAAGCTGTTCCTGTAGGATTGCCTTCAAATGATATTGCTCTTACTGAAATCTATCAAAAGCCTTATTTATATATATTTCAGGCTGTCTCATTTCTCTCTTCAAAATGGAAAATGGTGTTAAATGTTAAGTGTGTACTTAGCAAATGATTTTGGTTTCTAACCAACATTTTTTTCTCTTTTGTATTGTGTGTAGATGGATTAATTATGAATTAGTAGAGGATGCTTATCGCCTTCTGATACTAATCAAGTTATACTGCAGCTCTCAACACTAAATTTTCTCTTTTAGGAAATAAAGTGTACATGGCATTGGGTGTGTGAGAATATAAACAGTACTGGTTAGGCGGACCTAATCCGATTAAATAGAAGTACTTTACGATTACTTTTTTTTAAAATAATGACTAAGATAGGAAAGATTCTGCTTTAAAGAGAACCCGAAGTGAGAGAGATATGAAGGCTGACATATTTAATTTTAAAGGGAGGGTTCAGGGACGCTACAAAAAAAAAATAAAAATCCACATCCACTTACCTGGGGCTTCCTCCAGCCTGTGGCAGGCAGGAGGTGCCCTCGGCGCCGCTCCCGGTGGTCTCCGGTGGCCGACCCGACCTGGCCAGGTCGGGCCTCTTCTGCGCTCCATTGTGCATTCCACGTCGGTGCGCTGACGTCATCGGACGTCCTCCGGGCTGTACTTCGCAGGCTCAGAACTACTGAGCCTGTGCAGTACAGCCCGGAGGGCGTCCGACGACGTCAGCGCACCGACGTGGAACGCTGGTCGGGTCGGCCACCGGAGACCACCGGGAGCCTGCGGAGCGGCGCCGAGGGCACCTCCTGCCTTCCACGGGCTGTAGGAAGCCCCAGGTAAGTGGATCTGGATTTTTATTTTTTTTGTAGTCCCTGAACCTTCCCTTTAAACTATACTAGTTGGCAGTCCTGTTGATCCTCTGCCTCAAATACATTTAGCTATGGACCCTGAACAAGAATGCAGCGGATCAGGGGCTTGATTCACAAAAGAGTGCTAACTGTTGACTGGTTGAACTCGATGGACGTATGTCTTTTTTCAACCAAAATAACTATGTAACTATGTATGTAACTGTTAGCATGGCCGTTTTTCGCGCAAATTTTTGTGCAAAATTGGTTTCGCGCGAAATCTCGCGTTTGCACGTGACAACGATACAGATTTTGCGTGAAAATGTAATGTTTAATTGTGTGCGAAAATTCGCGATCATGCACAAACGCGAACATTTGAGCGAAAACGGCCATGCTAACAGTTCGCACTCTTTTTTTGTGAATCAAGCCCCAGGTGTTTCTGACAAAAAAAAATAAATCTGAAACACACTTAAAACAAGCAAGTTGCTGTTCTTGTTAAACACTACTGATGCCAACAAACGCTACTGTGGGATCAACAGGACTTCCAGGCAACAGACATTGTAAATAAGTATGACAGGCTTCATATACAGTACCTCTTGTTTCGGGTTCCCTTTCATTTGAAATGCTAGCACAGAATTTTAAGTCTAATTATGGTGTATGACAATATTTAGTACTTTACTTTGAATATGTACAGCACCAGAATATGTTGGAGCTTTATAAATTAATAATAATTTTACATAGCACTGTAATGAGATGGTCCCACACAGTAGGTAAGTGGTGGTACTGCATGCAAAAAAAAATAAAATAAAATAAAAATTGCAGTCACTTGGTTAGAGGAGTTGAGCTGTCCATCTGCAGATCATTATGTACATACTGTATAAGAGGAGCTATTGACAACTGAAACTTTGATATTGCATGCTTCATTTACAGGGAGAGGACATGCTTGGAGACAGCAAAGTTATGATCAGGGTCAGAGTAAGGCATCTTTCCCACATAACAGATATTGCATGCCATGTGTGTTTTGTTTGTGTTGTTTTGATTTGTATTGTATTGCAAAAAAATTGCATTGCATTTGTCTTGCATTGCTTTGCAAATTTTGTATGGAAATTTTATGCAGAAAAAACTGCTTTTTTTTCTGCAACGGACGTGATTTGCATACGATGCAAGTCAGAGGGCTTTGCAAATTTTAGCATTCCAAATTCAAATTATGAATATTTGCATGCAACTGTCTACACACAATTTCATGTAAATTTAACTTTGATATGCATGGACAAATTGTAATGGAAAAAGCGAACAAAAAAGAAAAAGTAAAAAATCGCAAAATGCAGAATTAAAAATATGGAAAAACTTGGAAAACAAATCCCAAAATGGAAGGAATATGTGTGAAGGCAGCCTAAGAGAAGATTAAAGGACAACTGTAACGAGGGATATGGAGGCTGCCATATTCAATGTCCTTTTAAACAATAACCGTTGCCCGGCAGCCCTGCTGATCTATTTGGCTGCAGTAGTGTCTGAATCACACTAGAAACAAGCATGCAGATAATGTTTTCAGATCTGGAAATAATGTCAGAAACATCTGATATGCTTTTACTTGATTAGGATCTATGGCGAAAAGTATTAGTCAGGGCCGGATTTGTACTTTCCAGCGCCCAAGGCCAGGTACCACCAACTGCCCCCCCCCCCCTTCCCCAACACTATTCTGTCCGAGAACCTTACTAGTGATCACTGGTTTGAATGGGCTCCTTTCCATTGTGCTGCTCTGCCTTCCATTCAGCAAAGAAGCAATGCTCTGTCCACTCGCGCTCCCTGCCCACAGGTGCACAGCAGCCAATACTGTTCTGGGCATGAATACTTCAGAAGTGATGGTCATGTATGAGCAGTACTTGTCAAGTAAGCATAGTCATAACACTCCTGGTCTTGGCTGCTTTGCACGTCCAGATGGGTGCAAAATTACAAGGAGCTCGAGTGAACAGAGTATGCGATGCTTCTTTGTCCTCTGTGCCACCAGCTGCAGTCAGAGCCACAAACAAATGACAGGGCAGTCTAATGGAGAGAATCCCATGTAAAACAGAGAAGAGGTAAGTGGCAAACGGCAGCATCTTGTCAGTATACAGGAAGAAGGCGGCTTAGTAACAGAAAGCTTTTTCTTTTTCTTTTAAGTTAGCCATAATAGCCAATAAATGATATAATCCTGATTAAAAACTTTCTGCTTTCACTGAAGACTAAGACTGTACAATACTCTACTGCTACAAATTTAAAGAGACTCTGAAGCGAGAATAAATCTCGCTTCAGAGCTTATATATAGCAGTGGCATGTGTGCCCCTGCTAAAACGCCGCTATCCCGCGGCTTAACGGGGGTCCCTTCACCCCCAAATCCCCCCTTGCATAATCTACGACCAACTTGGTCGTAGATTTTGCTGCTGCTGGAGGCAGGGCTAATGGCTGCAGCACTGCCTCTCAGCGCCATCTATCAGCGGCAGATCGCCGCCTCTCCCCCGCCCCTCTCAGTAAAGGAAGACTGAGAGGGGCAGGGGAGAGGCAGAGATACGCGCTGACAGACGCATGTGAGGCAGGGCTGCGGCCATTAGCCCTGCCTCACCAGGAAGAGATCCCCGGGCACCACGGAGGGGATTTGGGGGGTAAGGGACCCCCGTTCAGCCGCGGGATAGCGGCGGTTTAGCAGGGGCACACATGCCCCTGCTTGAATATAAGAGCTTAAGCGAGATTTATTCATCAATACAGAGCAGGGCGTTGCGCTGCGGACCAGAAGAGATACTTTACTTTAACATATGACCTCTTCTTTCTCCAAGTAGTGCCGTCCTTCTGATCTTATCTGATTTTGTTTCCATGGCCTTTGTGGCCTTCCCAGAAATCTGGCCCTCATTAGAAGCAGAGGATCAGCAGGATACCCAGGCAATTTGTATTGTGTAAAAGGAAATGCATATGGCAGCCTCCATATCCCTCATTACAGTTGCCCTAATGTCCTTTATGTGTATAGTCTGGGCTATAAATACTATTAGGCATCTGAGGTCCAATACCAGTGGATGCACAATAGCAGCTTTACCAACAAACGTTAAAACAAATCCCCTGAATGGAAACTTCTAGGTCTCAGGAATATTATTTTTAGTTCAATAATAGCAGATGCTTGTAAATACAGCATCAGTCTAGCAGTGATCACTCCTTGCAATGCTTATTCCCTTGCTGTCATTTTTTTATCCCTTCTAAAGTGCCATTAACATCTGCACTGTCATCATTGCATAGAGGAGGGGAGAGGAGGCACAGCTATCCTTGTGATGAGGGCTGTCATGCGGGGCAAAGTCATAACAGGAACAGGCTGCTTGTTAAAAAGTAAAGTTTTAACCATTTTCACTACTATAATTTTGCTGTAATGCAGATTGCACTTTTAACATTCGTCTTCCTACTTTTTGGAAGCCTCTCTTGGTGAATGCTTAGTGTTCAATTCCATTAGTCTACACAGTTAAGTAAAACTCCACTGATAATTTCTTCAAAGTATGATTATATTATTGGTATTGTGTACCTAGGATGAGTTTTGCTTGCTTCCGCTCCCAAGAACAGGAAGTATGGTGGAATCTCTCCAATGGGAGCACAGATGACTGCTATGAGTGTGGAAGAGTTTTTATTTTCCCACTCTTGTCAGGTTTTTATTTTTGTGTCCTCACTCCATTCAAAACTGTAAAAAAAAAAAAGTTTCACTTACCTGGGGCTTCTGCCAGCCCTTTGCAGCTGACCTCTTCCCACACAGTCACTCACTGATGCTCTGGTCCCACGCTGTGGCTCACTTTCACTTCACGCAGTTCGAGTGCACTGCCTCCTCGTTCTCACTCACGTAGCCGGACGCGTTCTGCGCAGTAGAGATTTTCCCGTACTGCGCAGGGTGCTCCTGGCTACAGGAACGCGTACTAGGATACGTGTGGCCAGGGCGCAATGGAGGTAGACTTACAAGCCATTCTCCGTTAAGGGAAAAAAGTGAGCCGCGGCGGGGGAACGGAGAATCGGTCCAGGACTGCGAGGGCACAGGTCGGCTGCAGGGGGCTGGCAGAAGCCCCAGGAAAGTGAAACTATTATTATTTTTTTTTTTTTTATACAGTTTTCAGTTCCGCCTAAAAATACATCAGTATTATGTGTATTCAGGCTTGTATTTTGTCATGATTTTTTTTTTCCGCAGATATATCAGACTTGCATAAATAGCCAGATGCAGTTAAAACATAGTAAAAGTTGTATAACAACTCTATTTAAATGGGTTGTGTGTCTACCTCAAAGCTGGACACCCATGAAAGTTCTGATGGCGCATGGGTGAGTGAAGATGTGTAATATATGGACAATGAAATACGGTGTCGGTGATGTATAAAATCTGACATTACTGTAACGATTGGTGTCAGCAAGAGGCACAAATATCTGATTAAGTGGTGATATACAGAATCACCACTAATGCAGATATGTTAGAGTGAAATAGTAAGTATCTTCCTGATGGTAAATCAGCGGAAGGCTCACTAACACGGTAAGTGCCTGAAATGATCTACTCAGACCAGTGTCACACCCCGAACCTTGATTATTGGGGATCCGCAGTATCGCCAATAATACAAGGATAGACCCGATTATATAGCAATCTGCGGAATTGCTAATAATGCGGGTAGATGTAAAGCAGTGGACACACGAACAACATGAAAATATACAAAGCAGTAAATATTCACAAAGTTGTGGAAATATCCACCACACGGCAATTCCTCAGAGGTGTGGTTACCTCTGAATGGGAACCCCGTGTGTGAGATCCCCCAAAGTGGCAGTGGAGGAATCTCAGCCTCTGGCAGTAACGGTCTGCTAGGGCCGGCGTCTCAGGGAGGCAAGCCTCAGATAATAACCCAACAGTAGGAGACGTTCCACTGAAGGGAGCAAGGTCAGACAGAAAGAGGTTCGGCAACAGTACAGGCGGCAACAGTACAGAGACGTGAGACGAGAGAATAGTCAGGAACCAAGCCAATAGTCGTTAACGGTACGGGCTGGCAGAGTACAGAATCAGGAAGCAGAAGAGAAGTCAAGACAGGCACAGAATCATACACAGAGAATCAATAACAATAATAATAATCTCCTAGTCTAGGTGTGAAGTCCTTGGTTTCAACACCTGGGATCTAGTCTAAGGTCTGAGTGCTGACACAGGGTATCGCAAACACAGACAAAGTGTGACTGAAAAGCACTTCCTTATATACTGCCTGGTAGAGAAGTCTCCACCCCAGGCAGCAACCAATCAGAGCAGGCTAAAATGTCAGCTGACCTCCAGGTCAGCTGACACGCTTTCTAAGAGTATAAAGGCGTGTCTGGTGTGCGGCCGCACCCCCTAGAGGCAAGATGGCAGAACCCTGGTGAACAGCATGTTGGTGAGTTTGGAGCAGAGTGCTCGGACGGGTGTGCGCAGCGGATGCGGACGAATTTCCGCATCCCGCGTTGGAAGGTCCGCTTGCCGGACTGGATGCGACCATATTTCCGCAATCCATCCGGCGTTGCAGATTTTTCGTTACAGTACCCCTCCCTCTAGGCGTGGACTCCGGACACGTCCCACCTGGCCTGTCAGGATGGAGCTCATGGAACCGTCTCCTAAGTTTATCAGCATGTAAATCACCTGCTTTGACCCAGGATCTTTCCTCTAGACCGTACCCTCTCCAATGCACCAAATACTGCACTGAACCCTGAACTCGTCTGGAGTCCAAGATCTCCTCAACCTCCCATTCAGGCTCACCATCAACCATGACAGGGTGAGGAGGGGGGGAATCCACCTGAACAGCTGGTTTCAGGAGTGACACATGAAAGGCTTTCCCCACCTTTAGAGACTGCGGTAACCTGACTCTGTAAGTAACACGATTAACCCTTTCGGAAATTGGATATGGTCCAATATACCTGGGCCCCAGTTTCGCGGATGGCTGCCTCAGAGCTATATGACGAGTTGATATCCAAACTCTGTCTCCTGGTTTAAACTCCCACTCCGCAGACCGTCTCTTATCTGCCTGCCTCTTCTGTATGATGAAAGCCTTTTTTAAATTTTCTCCGACATTAGCCCAAATCCTCTTGAAAGATTCCTGCCACTCCTCCAGGACAGGGAATGGAGAGGTCGACACTGGCAAAGGAGAAAATTTGGGAGATTTCCCATTGACAATTTGAAAAGGCGCATAACCAGAGGACTCATTCCTGAGATTGTTATGTGCGAACTCAGACAATGGTAGAAACTCCGCCCACTGGTGTTGGGCGTCCGCCACATAACATCTCAGGAACTGTTCCAAAGATTGATTGGTCCTCTCTGTCTGGCCGTTGGTCTGTGGATGGTAACCTGATGAAAAGGACAACGACATACCCATCCCCTTACAGAAGGCCCGCCAGAACCTAGAGACAAACTGGACCCCTCTGTCTGAGACAACATTCTCTGGAATGCCGTGTAATTTAAAGATATTTTGAATAAAAAGATCTGCTAATTTTTGAGCAGTAGGGAAACCACTCAAAGGCACAAAGTGGGCCATCTTACTGAATCTGTCTGTGACCACCCATATGACAGTCTTTCCATTGGAATCTGGAAGTTCTCCCACGAAGTCCATGGAAATATGTGTCCATGGCTCCTGAGGGGAGGGCAGAGACTGCAAAGTTCCAACTGGAGCCAGTCGGGAGGGTTTGCTCCTGGCACAGACGGTACAGGTCTTAACAAATTCCTTGCAATCTTGTTGTAGAGATGGCCACCAGACAGATCTACACAACAATTCTTGGGTTCGGGTAATGCCAGGGTGTCCAGCATTCTTGTGTCCATGAAACAACTGCAGCACTTTGGGACGTAAAGTACAAGGGACATAAAGAACCCCTCTTGGTTTCCCTTCTGGCACTTCTAATTGAAAAGGACTTAAGAGGCTAGGAAGGTCTTCAACTATCTCAGTGGCTGCCAGGATGATCTCTTTCGACAGAATACTTTCTGAGGAAGGAGATGGAGCAGTTTCAGGTTCAAAACAACGAGAAAGGGCGTCCGCTTTAACGTTCTTACTCCCTGGTGTGAATGTAATTATAAAATTAAAACGGCAGAAAAAGAGAGCCCATCTAGCCTGTCTGGGGGTGAGTCTTTTAGCTTTTTCAATGTACTGTAAATTTTTATGATCCGTGTACACAGTAATTACATGCTCCGCCCCCTCTAACCAGTGGCGCCACTCCTCAAAAGCAAGCTTGATGGCTAATAATTCCCTGTTTCCAACATCATAATTTCTCTGGGCAGGAGAGAATTTTCTGGAAAAAAAAGCACAGGGATGAAGCTTGCCCTGAAGTCCTGAACGTTGAGACAATACTGCTCCTACTCCAACCTCCGAGGCATCCACCTCCACTATAAATGGGTAAGCAACATCTACATGACGTAATATGGGAGCAGAACAGAATGCCTCTTTCAGAGAGGAAAATGCCCCAACTGCTTCTTCTGACCAATGAGTGGCATCAGCCCCTTTTTTTGTCAAATTAGTAAGCGGAGACACCACCGAAGAGAACCCCTTGATAAATTTTCTATAATAATTTGCGAATCCCAAGAATCTCTGTAGTGCTTTAAGCCCAGATGGTTGTGGCCAATCCCTTACAGCAGAGACCTTTTTGGGATCCATGGACAACCCTGATGTAGAGATAATGTAACCAAGAAAGGCAATCTCCTTTACCTCAAAAACACATTTCTCTAATTTCGCAAACAATTGATTCTCCCTGAGTCTTTGTAACACATACTTCACATGTTGGCGGTGTTCCGTGATATTTTTAGAAAATATTAAGATATCATCTAAGTAGACGATTACAAAGCGACCCAGTACCTCCCTAAAAATCTCGTTGACGAACTCCTGAAAAACTGCAGGAGCGTTACACAACCCAAAGGGCATCACCAAGTATTCGTAATGCCCCTTGGGAGTGTTGAATGCCGTCTTCCATTCATCTTCCTCCCTGATACGGATCAAATTGTAGGCCCCCCTTAGATCCAACTTAGTGAAAACAGAAGCCCCGGGAACCTGTGTAAATAAATCGTCGATTAGCGGTAGTGGATACCGATTCTTAATCGTGATCTTATTTAGACCCCTGTAGTCAATACAGGGGCGCAAACCACCATCTTTTTTCTGAACGAAAAAGAATCCCGCTCCTGCAGGAGATCTTGAAGGGCGGATGAAACCCTTCTGCAAATTCTCCTGAATGTACTCGTCCATGGCCAATTTTTCCGGGGACGAGAGGTTGTATAGGTGGCCCCTGGGTGGCATGGTTCCTGGTTTCAAATCTATTGGGCAATCAAAAGGTCTATGGGGGGGTAATTGATCTGCTGCCCTAGGACAAAAGACATCAGCATATTCCTGATATTGTGGAGGTACTCCTTCCACTTGAATCTTAGTAGAACACAAAACTACATTCTGTAAACAATGTTGTGTACAATAAGGCGACCAAGTAGTCAACTGCCCATTCCCCCAATCAAACTGAGGAGAATGTAATCGTAACCAGGGCAACCCTAGTATCACCGTAGAGGTAGACATCTTTAAAACGAAAAACTGTATGACCTCCCTGTGCAGAGCTCCCACTTGCAGCGAGAGGGGAGGTGTCTGACACAGTGGGGACTTTCCTTGCAAAGGAGTGTCATCAATCGCTGTAACATATAAATGTCTTCCTACCGGAAGTACAGGGATATTTAAACTTAAAGCAAAGCTTAAATCTAAAAAGTTAGCTGTTGACCCGGAATCTACAAATGCTGTGGTAGGAAAGTTCTTCCCTTCCCAATTTAGGGAACAGGGCAATAAAATTTTTTCTTGTTTTGGAGGTAAAACAATTCCGCTTAGGGTGGTACCCCCTACCACACCTAAGCCGAGGAGTTTCCCGACTTCCTACCACAGTTTTGTGCAATGTGGCCCTTTTCCCCGCAGTACATGCAAAGACCCTCTCTGCGTCTTCTTGACCTTTCCGCCTCCGTGAGGCGCCCGTGGCCTAACTGCATCGGCTCCTCAGTCTCAACTGCTGCCGAGCTACTGGCCCCAGAAGTCCTAGAGTACATGGGGTACCTGCCCTTCTTGTTGTACCTCAGACGCCTATCTATTTTAATAGACAGCGTAATAGCCTCATCTAGATCTTTGGGTTCCGGATGACTAACCATCACGTCAGTTACTGCTTCTGACAACCCATCTAGGTATCTATCCAAGAGTGCATATCGCTCCCATCTAGAGGACACAGCCCACTTCCTAAACTCTGACGCATACTCCTCAGCAGTACTGCGTCCTTGTCTAAGGTTTTTGAGCTTACGTTCGGCCGTGGCGGCACTATCTGGATCATCGTAGATGACCGCCATGGCCTTAAAAAACTCCTGGACAGAAGACAGAGCAGGATGCTCATCAGGTAAGCCATAAGCCCACGTCTGGGAATCTGCATGCAATAGAGTCTTGATAAGAGTGACCTTCTGAGCCTCGGTTCCCGAGGACACAGGTTTCATCTCAAAGTAAGACAGCACTCTGTGACGGAAATTCTGGAAATCTGACCTTGTGCCTGAAAATTTCTCAGGAATGTTCATTTTAGGCTCGCTAAGAGCCGGGGGAGGTAGAACGTTAAGTGGTGATTGCAACCTTTGGACAGTCTCATTTAACTGAGTAATCTGAGCCTGCTGTGCAGTTACAGTAATCTTCAGCTGTTCTAACTCTGCCCTTACAGTCTGAAGCTGGTTTATCACCCCCTCCATCTTACTTCTTTATGGTCTGTGTTTCTGTAACGATTGGTGTCAGCAAGAGGCACAAATATCTGATTAAGTGGTGATATACAGAATCACCACTAATGCAGATATGTTAGAGTGAAATAGTAAGTATCTTCCTGATGGTAAATCAGCGGAAGGCTCACTAACACGGTAAGTGCCTGAAATGATCTACTCAGACCAGTGTCACACCCCGAACCTTGATTATTGGGGATCCGCAGTATCGCCAATAATACAAGGATAGACCCGATTATATAGCAATCTGCGGAATTGCTAATAATGCGGGTAGATGTAAAGCAGTGGACACACGAACAACATGAAAATATACAAAGCAGTAAATATTCACAAAGTTGTGGAAATATCCACCACACGGCAATTCCTCAGAGGTGTGGTTACCTCTGAATGGGAACCCCGTGTGTGAGATCCCCCAAAGTGGCAGTGGAGGAATCTCAGCCTCTGGCAGTAACGGTCTGCTAGGGCCGGCGTCTCAGGGAGGCAAGCCTCAGATAATAACCCAACAGTAGGAGACGTTCCACTGAAGGGAGCAAGGTCAGACAGAAAGAGGTTCGGCAACAGTACAGGCGGCAACAGTACAGAGACGTGAGACGAGAGAATAGTCAGGAACCAAGCCAATAGTCGTTAACGGTACGGGCTGGCAGAGTACAGAATCAGGAAGCAGAAGAGAAGTCAAGACAGGCACAGAATCATACACAGAGAATCAATAACAATAATAATAATCTCCTAGTCTAGGTGTGAAGTCCTTGGTTTCAACACCTGGGATCTAGTCTAAGGTCTGAGTGCTGACACAGGGTATCGCAAACACAGACAAAAGGTGACTGAAAAGCACTTCCTTATATACTGCCTGGTAGAGAAGTCTCCACCCCAGGCAGCAACCAATCAGAGCAGGCTAAAATGTCAGCTGACCTCCAGGTCAGCTGACACGCTTTCTAAGAGTATAAAGGCGTGTCTGGTGTGCGGCCGCACCCCCTAGAGGCAAGATGGCAGAACCCTGGTGAACAGCATGTTGGTGAGTTTGGAGCAGAGTGCTCGGACGGGTGTGCGCAGCGGATGCGGACGAATTTCCGCATCCCGCGTTGGAAGGTCCGCTTGCCGGACTGGATGCGACCATATTTCCGCAATCCATCCGGCGTTGCAGATTTTTCGTTACAATTACTTTTATCAATGGGAATTATGATCTGTTACTTTCCTCCTGATCATTCTAAGGGCTTTTTACAGACCTTATTATAATCAATGAGACACTTTAAGTATTCTATTTAAGAGCTGTTCATGACAATGCCATTTTTAGTTAAGGGAAAAGTACATGATAATGGTTCTCCAGCCTGAGCACCTTTTTAAATTTGTTCCAAATCTAAAAACCGTATTGGGAAACTCATGCAACTGAATTTTTTTTTTTTTAATTCATTTTATTTTTTAAATATGGCAGGCAGAATGTGGTATAGCTACAGAGCCATGCATATGCTCCATTGCAAATTTTACACTGAGATCTCTTCTTTCCAGAACGTTGTTTTTCTTCTTTTGAAAAAACTGCAGGATGAGAAAAATTTAAAACCTGACTTCCAAGCACAGCTAAATTAGTGGCATTTTTTAAGACAAAAGGTTTGAAGTTAGTACCCTGAACTTCTGCCACTGTGCCTGAATGTCTGCCTCCTCGATAGTGTCAGGCAGACCCCAGAGAGAGAGTGTGACAGTGTGCAGCTGCTCAGAATATTCTATACAGGTTTGCTTCATCAGGTTGGAAGAATCTTGTAATATGGGCAGCAGGGGCTTTTTAGGCATAGGCATTACAGGCCATTGCCTGGAGCACTATTGGTCCTGGGGGCCCCATGCCCCTGGATTAAGCCCCAAACCCAAAAAAAAGACCCACCCTCAGACTAAGCCCCTCCCCCAGTGTGTTATATTACCTGCTTCTGTTGCATCTGGGTAGCATAAGTTGCAGGCAGCTGCCATGCTCCTCTGTGCCACCTCTCCCCACCCCTGGATCTTTCTGTCCCCTTGTGCATCCTCCTTTTCTCCTTTTGGAAACACAAAAGATGAAACCGAGAGCCCAATATGGTGTAGTATGTCAAGATAAATGAAGTATAGTCTAGATAATAGTGATATACTCACAAAGATAGGTTACCTCAAAGGCAACCACTGGATGTGCAGGTGGGGAGAATTATAACCTGACCCCACTCAGGTAATAAGAAGTCGCTCTCTGTAGATAGGAAAAGTTGGGGATACACCCCTCCACCCAGGGTGGACAATATCAATAGATAAATGGTAGTAACAGAGGTGCCAAAGTAGTATAAAAAAGCTAAAAACTGTTTTAAAAGGAGGGGGTAGGTGGACTCCACCCTCAGGTACACAATGACAAGCCAATAAGCCGTTAGAAACCAACAGTAAAATTTATTATAAGTTCTCCAGGTATGCAATGCGTTTCGCGGGTCAACAGCCCACTTCCTCAGGCAATCAAGATCGGAGATACACAATGCTGTGTCACTAGAAGGGCCAAGCGCCTACTGTCTAGGACAGAGCTGTTGTTTGTCACGTGGATGCCTGGCATGAAACAGGAATGGAAGAGGGAGGTGGGATTTTGAAAAAGTGTGTGTGTGTGTATACTATATATATATGTGTGTGTGTGTGTGTGTGTGTGTGTGTAGAGATGGCCTGAACTTCCGATTTTCGGTTCGCGAATCTCCTACGAAAGTTTGGTTCGCGCGAACTTTCGCGAACCACAACAGACTGCAATGGGGAGGCGAACTTTGAAAACTAGAAAAATTTATGCTGGCCACAAAAGTGATGGAAAAGATGTTTCAAGGGGTCTAACACCTGGAGGGGGCATGGCGGAGTGGGATACTCGCCAAAAGTCCCAGAGAAAAATCTGGATTGGACGCAAAGCAGTGTTTTAAGGGCAGAAATCACATTGAATGCTAAATTGCAGGCCTAAAGTGCTTTAAAACATCTTGCATGTGTATACATAAATCGGGGAGTGTAATTAGAGTACTGCTTCACACTAACGCACCAAACTTTGTGAAACGCAACACAAACAGCTGTTTGTGTAGTGACAGCCGTGCTGGACTGGTGCGCACCATGGCGAGATTGCTCTTCCTCACTCAGTGATGTCAGGTAATGTCTGACTGCCTTATCAACTTTCGATGGTTCTTTCTCTACCATTGTTAAAGCTTACATCTATTTTTTTAAATACTTGTTTTGCTTGTTGTTCAGTACCTGCAACGAGTATCTTTTATGGAGGGCAAGTCTGCCATTGTGAGTGACCACGGGTAATGGCCGGGGAATCCTGGTTCGATACCGGTCCGTAGTGGGAGCCTAAGAAACGGCTACCCACCACCACACATCCAAGGAAGGCAGCAGGCACGCTGTGGACAAAGGAGCAGGAACGGCTACCACACATCCAAGGAAGGCAGCAGGCATGGCATGCACGTCCCGAGGTAGTGACCAAAAACAATGTGCACCTGTCACACACAGACAGGTAGCGGACAGGCACAGTGACACTGCGTGCACTCACATAGGTAGGTGGGTGCACTGTGAACAGGTAGTTAGGTATATGCAGTGAAAGGTATTACAATGTTCACCTGTCACACACAGACAGGTAGCGGTCAGCGGACAGGCACAGTGACACTGCAGGCGCTCAACTCATGTAGGTAGGTGGGTGCACTGTGAACAGGTAGGTAGGTATATGCAGTAATGGGTATTACAATGTGCACTTGCCACACACAAAAGTAGTCACTGAATGTGTTGGGCCTGGCAGTGGCACACACACTGTATGAATTATCAGGTCTATGCAACACAAGTGTCACTGGGACTAGTGTTGGGCGAACACCTAGATGTTCGGGTTCGAGAACGTTCGCCGAACATCGCCGCGATGTTCGGGTGTTCGCGCCGAACTCCGAACATAATGGAAGTCAATGAGGACCCGAACTTTCGTGCTTTGTAAAGCTTCCTTACATGCTACATACCCCAAATTAGCAGGGTATGTGCACCTTGGGAGTGGGTACAAGAGGGAAAAAAATATTTGAAAAAGAGCTTATAGTTTTTGAGAAAATTGATTGTAAAGTTTCAAAGGAAAAACGGTCTTTTAAATGCTGAAAATGTCATGTTTCTTTGCACAGGTAACATGCTTTTTACCGCCATGCAGTCATAAATGTAATAAAGAGAAGAGGTTCCATAAACAGGGACCGGTAACGCTAACCCAGCAGCAGCAGCAGCAGCACATGTGATGGAACAGGAGGAGGCGCAGGAGGAGAAGGCCACGCTTTCAGACACAACAACCCAGGCCTTGCATGAGGACAAGAAGCGTGCGGATAGCATGCTTTTTACCGCCATGCAGTCATAAATGTAATAAAGAGAAGAGGTTCCATAAACAGGGAGCGGTAACGCTAACCCAGCAGCAGCAGCAGCAGCACACGTGATGGAACAGGAGGAGGCGAAGGAGGAGAAGGCCACGCTTTTTGAGACACAACAACCCAGGCCTTGCATGAGGACAAAAAGCATGCGGCTATAGCAGCAATGCTTTTTGCCGCCATGCAGTCATAAATGTAATACAGATGAGAGGTTCAATAAACAGGGACCGGAAACGCTAAACCATCCCAGATGTTCATTGGTCATGTTACTTGGTTGGGGTCCTGGAGTGTTGCGTAGTCGTTTCCAATCCAGGATTGATTCATTTTAATTTGAGTCAGACGGTCTGCATTTTCTGTGTAGAGGCGGATACGCCGATCTGTGACGATGCCTCCGGCAGCACTGAAACAGCGTTCCGACATAACGCTGGCTGCCGGGCAAGCCAGCACCTCTATTGCGTACATTGCCAGTTCGTGCCAGGTGTCTAGCTTCGATACCCAATAGTTGAAGGGTGCAGATGGATTGTTAGATACAGCTACGCCATCTGACATGTAGTCCTTGACCATCTTCTCCAGGCGATCGGTGTTGGAGGTGGATCTGCACGCTTGCTGTTCTGTGGGCTGCTGCTGCATGGGTGTCAGAAAATTTTCCCACTCCAAGGACACTGCCGATACCATTCCCTTTTGGGCACTAGCTGCGGCTTGTGTTGTTTGCTGCCCTCCTGGTCGTCCTGGGTTTGCGGAAGTCAGTCTGTCGGCGTACAACTGGCTAGAGGAGGGGGAGGATGTCAATCTCTTCTCTAAAGTCTCCACAAGGGCCTGCTGGTATTCTTCCATTTTGACCTGTCTGACTCTTTCTTCAAGCAGTTTTGGAACATTGTGTTTGTACCGTGGATCCAGAAGGGTATAAACCCAGTAATTGGTGTTGTCCAGAATGCGCACAATGCGTGGGTCGCGTTCAATGCAGTCTAGCATGAATTGAGCCATGTGTGCCAGAGTCCTACCAGAATCCTCATCATCCTCTTGTGAGCGTTGTGATAGTTGTTGTGATGCATCATAGTCGTCACCTTCTTCCTGGTCTGCTTCTGCTGACCATTCGCGCTGAATTGTGGAATTTCAACGTGCACCCCTCTGGCCCTCGTCAGTGGTGGCAGGAAATTCCTGCTCCAACTCCAGCTGTTCCTCCTCCTCTTCTTTGTCATAGCTGCTGGGGCCAGCGTTTCCTGAGGTGGATGGCCTGATGTTGGTACCATCACGCTGATCGTTTTCTCCTTCAGATTCCACCAGTTGCATCATGACAGCTGTTTCCTTGATTTTCAACATTGACCTCTTCAGTAAACACAGCAGTGGTATGGTAATGCTGACTGAAGAGTTGTCACTGCTCACAAGCAACGTGAATTGCTCAAAATTTTGGAGGACTTGGCAGAGGTCCAACATGTTGGCCCAATCGGATCCACAGAAGCTTGGCAGCTGTCCGGATGTGCTTCGGTACTGCGCCATCATGTACTGGACCACTGCACTCTTCTGCTCGCAAAAGCGGGCTAGCATGTGCAGCGTAGAATTCCAGCGCGTAGGGACATCACACAGCAAGCGATGGTGGGGGAGATTGAAGCGCTCCTGCATCTTGGCGAGTGCCCCCGAAGCAGTACTGGAATTTCTGCAATGTTTGGCCACTCGTCGCACCTTCAACAGAAGATCGGCCACGCCTGGGTATGTCCTCAGGAACCGCTGAACTACCAGGTTCATCACGTGCGCCAGGCAAGGGATGTGTGTCAGCTTAGCCAACCTTAAAGCGCGAATGAGATTACTCCCATTATCACACACAACCATGCCCGGTTTCAGGTCCAGCGGTGCCAGCCACAAATCCGTCTGTTCCTTTATTCCCCTCCAAATTTCCTCCCCTGTGTGCTGCTTATCCCCAAGGCAGATCAGCTTCAGCAACGCTTGCTGACGCATGCCAACAGCTGTGCTGCACTGCTTCCACGATCCTACTGCTGCTGGTGCTGGGTTCGCTTTTCCGGATGAGGTACAGGTTTGAGATGCGTTGGAGGAGAAGGAGTCAGAGAGGTAGGTGCTGCTGTTGTTATCCAGTGGGAGGGACGGCGGTGCAGCTGTTTGCGGCGTGGGCAACACCCGCGCCGTAGCAGGTGAGGAATCGCTGCCAGGTTCCACAAGGTTCACCCAGTGCGCGGTAAGGGAGATGTATCGACCCTGGCCGAATGCACTCGTCCAGGTGTCAGTGGTGAGGTGAACCTTGCAGGCAACGGCATTCTTCAAGCTTCGGGTTATTTAGCTGACCACGTGCTCATGCAACTCAGGCACTGCAGAGCGCGCAAAGTGGTAGCGGCTGGGAACCACGTAACGTGGGATGGCCACTGACATCATGCCCTTGAAGCTGTTTGTCTCCACCACTCGATATGGCAGCATTTCGCAGGCCAGAAGCTTGGCTATGCTGGCTGTTACTGCCACGGCCCGGGGGTCATTTGCTGGCAATTTCCTCTTGCGCTCAAACATCTCCGAGACAGACAACTGAACCGTAGGGCTGCACACTGAAGGGCTGTTGGTTGTTGTGTTTGATGAACACTGGGAGACCTCAAGAGCACTACTCCGGAAAGTGACAGTGTCAGCGTCGTCTGATGTTTGTGAATGTTGTGAACCACGCAATGGCTGGGCTACTGCTGCTGCTGAGGCGGGTCTGGTGGTGAGTCTGGTGAACCCAAGGGAGGCAGTGTTGCTGGTACCCTGTCCTGTCGAGTTTGCCCACAGAGTGGGATGTTTGGATAGCATGTGGCGGCTCATGCTGGTGGTGGAGAGGTTGTTAATACTTTTCCCCCTGCTCAGGCGGGTCTTGCACACCTTGCAAATCGCCATGGTAACATCCTGAGTGCAGTCTTCAAAGAAAGCCCAGACTTTGGAGCACCTGCCTTGCTGGCGATTTCTGTTTGCGCCTCTTTTGCCTCTCACTTGAACTTCCACGCTTGTGGTGCCTGAAATTGCGCGCCGCCTACCTTGTGGCACAAGGCGAACTCGTGCAGCAGTGGGTTCTTCAACAGACTCATCTGTGCTGCTGCTACGACGGCGATGTTCTCGTTCACAAACAAAATCTGGGTCTCTGTCCACATTGTCCATACCCTCCTCTTCCATCTCCTGAAACTCGTCATATGTCATTGTGGGGGGCCGCCACCGTGGAGTAGAGCTCCCCAGAACAACCTCTGCGCAGCTCACTCCAACGTCGTCTTCCAGATCTTGTCGGCCGACCTCCTGCAATTGCAACCCCTCCTGCCCAACTTGCTCTGGGATTTAAGTTTCCGAGTCCTCCTCGGACTCGCCTTGTATATTAGTGCGCGGTGCATTTCCCACAGTTAATGGTTGTGAATCCGGGCACAACATTTCTGGCTGTTCCTCCATTGACCTTTGAAAGGTGGAAGTTTGTTGGGCTGGGAATAGCTCCTGCGAATACCCCATTGTGTCCTGAGGTAATTCATCGGACTGGTTATCTGGCAGTTGTGTGCGTGGTGTCGCTGCCGGTTGTGTCAGCTTTGTGCCCACTGGCTCCTTGTAACTGGCTGAGGACTCGGACCTCGTGCGTGATGTGCTGGTGCTGCTTAACCCACTGCTGGACGCTTGAGAGGTCATCCAAGTAATTATCTGGTCCTGTTCTTTTGGATCTGTGAGGGTTGTTGTCCTGGACAACATGGGCGGTATTGAGTGGGTTTTCTTGGGTGCTCCCCTGTGGCCTGTACGTGAACCGTCAGGGGAAACACCTCTTCCCTTGCCCCTCCCTCTTTCACCGGATTTCTTCCTCATTTCACTTATCCTTAAAGTACACGCTGACTGGCAGCAGTACAGTGGCAGTACAGAAATGCTATACAGTGGTGGGTGAGCGGTATACCACTTTTGCCAGCAGCGACACAGAGCACAATGCTATACAGTGGCGGGTGAGCGGTGTACTATGTTCCCAGCAGACACAGAGTGGCAGTAAACACAATGCTATATAGTGTGGCTGAGCCGTGTACACACAGTGGCAGTAAACAATGCTATATAGTCTGGCTGAGCCGTGTACACAGAGTGGCAGTACACACAATGCTATATAGTCTGGCTGAGCGGTGTACACACAGTGGCAGTACACACAATGCTATATAGTCTGGCTGAGCCGTGTACACACAGTGGCAGTACACACAATGCTATATAGTCTGGCTGAGCGGTGTACACACAGTGGCAGTAAACAATGCTATATAGTCTGGCTGAGCGGTGTACACACAGTGGCAGTAATCAATGCTATATAGTCTGGCTGAGCGGTGTACACACAGTGGCAGTACACAAAATGCTATATAGTCTGGCTGAGCGGTGTACACACAGTGGCAGTACACACAATGCTATATAGTCTGGCTGAGCGGTGTACACACAGTGGCAGTACACACAATGCTATATAGTCTGGCTGAGCGGTGTACACACAGTGGCAGTACACACAATGCTATATAGTCTGGCTGAGCGGTGTACACACAGTGGCAGTACACACAATGCTATATAGTCTGGCTGAGCGGTGTACACAGAGTGGCAGTACACACAATGCTATATAGTCTGGCTGAGCGGTGTACACACAGTGGCAGTACACACAATGCTATATAGTCTGGCTGAGCGGTGTACACACAGTGGCAGTACACACAATGCTATATAGTCTGGCTGAGCGGTGTACACAGAGTGGCAGTACACACAATGCTATATAGTCTGGCTGAGCGGTGTACACAGAGTGGCAGTAAACAATGCTATATAGTCTGGCTGAGCGGTGTACACAGAGTGGCAGTACACACAATGCTATATAGTCTGGCTGAGCGGTGTACACAGAGTGACAGTACACACAATGCTATATAGTCTGGCTGAGCGGTGTACACAGAGTGGCAGTAAACAATGCTATATAGTCTGGCTGAGCCGTGTACACAGAGTGGCAGTACACACAATGCTATATAGTCTGGCTGAGCGGTGTACACACAGTGGCAGTACACACAATGCTATATAGTCTGGCTGAGCCGTGTACACACAGTGGCAGTACACACAATGCTATATAGTCTGGCTGAGCGGTGTACACACAGTGGCAGTAAACAATGCTATATAGTCTGGCTGAGCGGTGTACACAATGCTATATAGTCTGGCTGAGCGGTGTATACAGAGTGGCAGTAAACAATGCTATATAGTCTGGCTGAGCGGTGTACACAGAGTGGCAGTACACACAATGCTATATTGTCTGGCTGAGCGGTGTACACACAGTGGCAGTAATCAATGCTATATAGTCTGGCTGAGCGGTGTACACAGAGTGGCAGTACACACAATGCTATATAGTCTGGCTGAGCGGTGTACACACAGTGGCAGTACACACAATGCTATATAGTCTGGCTGAGCGGTGTACACACAGTGGCAGTAATCAATGCTATATAGTCTGGCTGAGCGGTGTACACACAGTGGCAGTACACAAAATGCTATATAGTCTGGCTGAGCGGTGTACACACAGTGGCAGTACACACAATGCTATATAGTCTGGCTGAGCGGTGTACACACAGTGGCAGTACACACAATGCTATATAGTCTGGCTGAGCGGTGTACACACAGTGGCAGTACACACAATGCTATATAGTCTGGCTGAGCGGTGTACACAGAGTGGCAGTAAACAATGCTATATAGTCTGGCTGAGCCGTGTACACACAGTGGCAGTAAACAATGCTATATAGTCTGGCTGAGCCGTGTACACACAGTGGCAGTACACACAATGCTATATAGTCTGGCTGAGCGGTGTACACAGAGTGGCAGTACACACAATGCTATATAGTCTGGCTGAGCGGTGTACACAGAGTGGCAGTACACACAATGCTATATAGTCTGGCTGAGCGGTGTACACAGAGTGACAGTACACACAATGCTATATAGTCTGGCTGAGCGGTGTACACAGAGTGGCAGTAAACAATGCTATATAGTCTGGCTGAGCCGTGTACACACAGTGGCAGTACACACAATGCTATATAGTCTGGCTGAGCGGTGTACACAGAGTGGCAGTACACACAATGCTATATAGTCTGGCTGAGAGGTGTACACAGAGGGGCAGTAAACAATGCTATATAGTCTGGCTGAGCGGTGTACACAATGCTATATAGTCTGGCTGAGCGGTGTATACAGAGTGGCAGTAAACAATGCTATATAGTCTGGCTGAGCGGTGTACACAGAGTGGCAGTACACACAATGCTATATAGTCTGGCTGAGCGGTGTACACAGAGTGGCAGTACACACAATGCTATATAGTCTGGCTGAGCGGTGTACACAGTGGCAGTAAACAATGCTATATAGTCTGGCTGAGCGGTGTACACAGAGTGGCAGTACACACAATGCTATATAGTCTGGCTGAGCCGTGTACACACAGTGGCAGTAAACAATGCTATATATAGCGTGGCTGAGCGAGGTACACAGTGGCAGTACACACAATGCTATATAGTGTGGCTGAGAGAGCGGTGTACTACTGTTCCCAGCAGCGACACACAATGACTGGGGGGACCCTGGCTAGCGTGGCTGGAGCGCGAACTACCCTGCCTGCCTACCCAAAGCTAAACCCACAGACAAATGGCGGAGATATGACGTGGTTCAGGTATTTATTTACCCGAACCACGTGACCGTTCGGCCAATCAGAGCGCGTTCGGGCCGAACCACGTGAGCCGTTCGGCCAATCAGAGCGCGTTCGGGGTCCGAACCACGTGACCCATTTGGCCAATCACAGCGCTAGCCGAACGTTCGGGGAACGTTCGGCCATGCGCTCTTAGTTCGGCCATGTGGCCGAACGGTTTGGCCGAGCACCATCAGGTGTTCGGCCGAACTTGAACATCACCCGAACAGGGTGATGTTCTGCAGAATCCGAACAGTGGCGAACACTGTTAGCCCAACACTAACTGGGACACACAGAAAAAAAATTGATCACAAGAACAGGATTAGCTCTCAAAAGAGCTGTTGAGGGGTGCTTTTTTTTAGCAATAAGAATCAGCAAGGAGCAAGCTAACAAGCCTACAAGAGCCTAACTAAGCTTTCCCTATGAGAGTCTGCAGCAGCTTTCCCTTCACTAATTACTGCAGGCACACGAGTGAGTCCACTGCCTGACGCTGCCTGCCTTTTATAAAGGGGGGTCCAGGAGGGAGTGTAGCCTAATTGGCTACAATGTGCTTGCTGACTGTGATGTAGAGGGTCAAAGTTGACCCTAATGGTGCATTATTAGGGCGTACCGAACTTCCGGAAAAGTTCTCGTTCACTGGTGAACACGAGCCACCGGAAGTTCGCCTGCGATCCGTTCGTGCCATCTCTGTGTGTACAGTGTGTGTGTACAATGTTTGTGGCTGTATGTTTGTGTGTGTGCTGTGTGTGCTGTGTGTGCTGTGTGTGCTGTGTGTGCTGTGTGTGCTGTGTGTGCTGTGTGTGCTGTGTGTGCTGTGTGTGCTGTGTGTGTTGTGTGTTGTGTGCTGTGTGTTGTGTGTTGTGTGCTGTGTGTGTGTGTGCTGTGTGTGTGTGTGTGTGTGTGTGCTGTGTGTGTGTGTGTGTGTGTGCTGTGTGTGTGTGTGTACTGTGTGTGTGTGTACTGTGTGTGTATACTGTGTGTGTGTGTGTGTACTGTGTGTGTATACTGTGTGTGTGTGTATTGTGTTTGAGGGGCTAGGATAGAATGCCTGCTCATCTTATAGCGTGGATGTATTCAATAAATATCGGAAGGTCTGCAGCCGTTATGATGTATGAGAGGGGTGGGATACGTTACACAGCCGCGGGGAGTGAAAGGTCGGTATGCAATGTGATATGGTAGCACATTGACTTATCTATTGGCGTATGTGTATATGTATTTATCCTGTACACACTGTTCTCTGTGTAATGCAATATGCTTAGTTTGTGTGAGTTAGGTTGGTAGGATTCATATATGTTTATAGATAGGATAATTGTTATGTAAGTCTGAGTGGCAATGGTCGGGATGGGTTTTATGAGGATAATGTTTTATGCTGTATGGTAAACCGATCGCCAGGTTAAGCTGAGGCTGAGCGGTTAAGTGGTAATGAGGAGACCTCATACCGTGCGCTGCTGATGGGAGGATGCTTTGCTGGACTACGGGGAAGTGGCGTTGCATGTCATGCTGACAGTGCTTAGCAACGGGGGGAGAGGATTGTGAGGGGAGGGCTTTTAAAGTACTATAGCAGAATCCCTAACAGCACATGCTCCCAAGCCTCTGATGAGTCACATTGCTGATGATACCGGTGGGGCAGAGCCTAGGAATCAGCGTGGAGGATTCTGAACACGGTGAAGGTGGGGGGGGGGGGGGCGCATTTTGGAATCTCTGCCTCTGGTGCTGGAGAACCTTGTCCCGGCCCTGCCGCCAGCTGCACACAGCCGCTTGCTGTCTGTCTCTGGGATCTGCTGGTGTTCTGAAGTGTTGGCTGGTTTCCTGATTAGAGGGTGGTGCCCCGGAATCATCTCTAATCCTAGCAACGCCACTGGCAGTAAAGTGAGAAATAGTAAGCAGAAGGACTGGAAGAGTTCAGTAACAAATACCACTCTTCAAAGTACATACGGTGGAGATGATTATACCACTGTAGAACTAATGAAGAGGATCTCTCGGTGGGGCATCTAACCCAAAATCCACCTTCTGCATCCCCTAATACCTAGGTTCTCAACCAGTGGTACGCGTACCCCAGGGGGTACGTCTGATGGTTCCAGGGGGTACTCAGGCTTGATATGCTTAACCAAGAATAACAAATGTAGAGTTCTAGAAAATGATACATCTTATTTAAACAACACCAAATCTGTGTTTTAGCAAATTAAAAGCAATAGTAAATGCTTGGAAATAGTTTAGAACCAATTATCATGTACTACGATCAACTGTATATTTGTCAAGGGGTACTTGTGATAATGTTTGCTATGCTAGGGGGTACTTAGTGAGTACAGGGTTTTAAAAGGGGTACATACCAATGCAATGTTGAGAAACACTGCCCTAATACACCAAAAGATCAATAATCCCTTTCTCTATACACAGAATCAGCTATTTTTTTGTTTCTTTGTCGCCGTTGTCGTCCCCCAGCCCCCCGTATTTCAAGAAAAGTCAGTGTGTTGTTGTCAATGGGAAATGCTCTCGCCCTGACACAAATTGGGTAAAGATCCCCTCATCTGACAAAGCAGCAGATATGGGAAAAAAAAGTTTTTGCCCCAACATGTTGATGTTAACTGTCACCACTGGCATTTATTAAAGTGGACCCAAATTAATAATACAAGATTTCAGAAATACAATCTATTTTCTAAATTATAATAATAAATATCAGCCTTTTTTCAGCTGCATGATGACAAATATAAAATATTTTACATTTATTGGAGGAACCCCTCCCTTCCTTTCAAATTGCCGGGATTTTTCCGGCAAACTGGTGGAGTAGATGGTGTCCGGCAATGGAGGAATTGCTAATGGCTGCCCCCAGACCTAACCCTAGCTATAAAAAGAGAAGGGTGAAAAGCATGCACTGAAATGATCATAGGTTTGAAGGAGTGTTTATTTATCTTTGTATGTGTCAGAGTGGTGCAACTAAATATTTTTAATTAAAAAAATGTTTGGTTTGGGTCCGCTTTAAATATTAAAACCGGTAACTCTGCAGCAAGTTACTTCTCTTTTTGTAATGTTTGCAAAAAAAAGTCAAATAGTCATTTGGAAAAGCCAAGAGGATAGTGCTGTCACTAGAGACCAAAGATTATTACCACAAAAAAAAAAAAAGCCAAAAACCCTACTTTGCTTATGATGAATGATGCAGTCAACTTTTGTAGATAATGCAAACTTGGGCACCCCAAATCTGATGTATTGTGTACATCAGGGGTCCCCAACCCCCAGGCCACAGGCTGTTCTGAGCTGGGCCATGCTGTCTGTCATCACAGTGCAGAGAGGGGTTACTAAAGTTTGCCCGAAGCTATAGAGAAGAGCCGCCTGCAGCCATTGTTACTGCTGCCATCTAGTGTCTGTTATTTGTAATGCAGTATGCTTTGTCTGTACGGACAACAGGTGGCAGCAG
This sequence comes from Hyperolius riggenbachi, assembly GCF_040937935.1. Lineage (NCBI taxonomy): Eukaryota > Metazoa > Chordata > Amphibia > Anura > Hyperoliidae > Hyperolius > Hyperolius riggenbachi. Next base: position 217,031,970 of record NC_090647.1, read on the forward strand.
TGAGGATGACTCTGGTCTGCTCTGGTCTCTTGCCAGCCACAGAGTTCAGTCTGCATGGAGGTGAGCAGCTGATGCTTGAAGCTAGTGTGGGAAGAAGAATGGAAGTGTGGTGAGAAGTGAAGTGAGTGTGGAGAGGAGGGTAAAGGGGCTGTGGGGGTGAGGGGAGGTAGATGAGGGGAGGGGATAACTGCTAGTAGATAAAGAAGTCCAGGCAGTACCCCCCTTCACACCATCTGTCACACCAAATGTACCTTGTGCTGGTGGCTAATGCAGCAGCCCCAGGGCAGTGCAAAGACATCTTTTCCTAAGTGCTGAATTTGATGAAGAGTGGTTAGGTAGGGCTGGTGTTGCCAGGACTTCATTATGTAATGACCTTGCCTGTAGATCAAGTCTGCTCCCCCCCACGCAATTACCCAACCCCCACATACCCTTGCATCCGGTCGGTCCTTGGAAAAATTGCCTGATGCTGAAGCGGCCCTTGGGTCAAAAAAGGTTGTGGACCACTGGTGTATATAACCTACCATCTGTTTTCCAAACCATCTTTCTGGTATTCCAATGCACAGCATGAGCAGCCAGATCATCTGTGCTACAATACCGCACTCAGATGACACCCCGAGGGAGTCCCTGTATAGCAGGAAAGTTTGGTTCTAAGGGCTCTTTCATACCAGAAGCTGATCCGTCCATTTTGACGTCTCGCCCGCTCCTAGGATGCAGTCATGGCCGTTTCTAGGGCTGTGCGGCCTGTGCGGGCGCCCTGAGTGCTGTTGGGAGGGGGCACTGTGATGGAGGGGGGAGCCGCAGCCGCGGAGAGGGCAGCCCGACCTCTCCCTCCCTTCCTCTCCCCGGCCGCCCTCCGTGCCCCCCCCTCCTCGGACTGCAAAGCAAAGGGCAGGGAAGCTCTATACAAAACTACTCACCTCCCTGGTTCCCATCGCTGCTCACTCGCCGCCAGTCTCCTCTCTGCATAGACGCTGATACACACACGCTGCTTCCTGCTAAACAGGAAGCAGCGTGTGTATCAGCGTCTATGCAGAGAGGAGACTGGCGGTGAGTGAGCAGCGTTTGGAACCAGGGAGGTGAGTAGTTTTGTATAGCGCTTCCCTGCCCATTGCTTTGCAGTCCGAGGAGGGGGGGGCACGGAGGGCGGCCGGGGCGAGGAAGGGAGGGAGAGGTCGGGCTGCCCTCCCCATGGCTGCGGCTCCCCCCTCCATCATGGGGGGCACATACCTAACCTATACTGGGGCAGCTACCTTTCTAACCTATCCTGGGGGCACCTACCTGATCTAACCTATCCTGGGGGCAGCTACCTAATCTAACCTATACTGAGGGGGGCAGCTACCTAATCTAACCTATACTGGGGGGAACCTACCTAATCTAACCTATACTGGGGGCACCTACCTAATCTAACCTATAACAAACAAACACAGAACATTTATATCGCGCTTTTCTCCTGGCGGACTCAAAGCGCCAGAGCTGCAGCCACTAGGACGCGCTCTATAGGCAGTAGCAGTGTTAGGGAGTCTTGCCCAATGCCTCCTACTGAATAGGTGCTGGCTTACTGAACAGGCAGAGCCGAGATTCGAACCCAGGTCTCCTGTGTCAGAGGCAGAGCCCTTAACCATTACACTTTCCAGCCACCTATATATACTGGGGGGCAGCTATCTATCTAACCTATACTGGGGGGCAGCTACCTAATCTAACCTATACTGGGGGCATCTACCTATCTAACCTATGCTGGAGGCAACTATTCTGGCTATCTATATTGCAGGCACCCACCTAGCTAACTTATACCGGGGGTGCCTGCCTATCTAATCTATACTGGGGGCAACTATACTTGCTACCTATAATGGAGGCACCTACCTGGCTAACCTATACCGGAGGAAACTATACTGGCTCACCTATGCCTGGCTACCTATACTGGGGTACCTATTCTGGGCTACCTATACCGGGGGAATCCATACTGAATGCAACTAGACCTGGCTAACCTATACTGCGGGAACCCATACCTTGCTTCGGGGGGGGGGCACAATTTTTACACCCTCGCCCTGGGTGCATTTTAGCCTAGAAACTGCACTGGATGCAGTCTATTTGACTTTCGTGTTAACTTTTAGTACCTAGCAAGACATGTCTGTTACAACAAACACCAGTGGAGTTTGAGATTATGGGAGAGTCACAGTAGATTGTACATTGGATGCCGGGATTTGCTATAGAAACTCTCCATGCTACAGGACCCAGGTGAATATTAAAGGCCCACTATCGCGGAAAATGTAACATTTAAAATAGATGTAATAACAAAACTGTCCCTTACTATTTTACAACAAAAATCTGCTATTGCTGACCTGAAACACAAGTATTGTGGAAATATGCAATATGATGGCATATAAATCATTTTGCGATCTGGCTTCAGCCCTCCTCCAGGAGGAGGCGGGGAGCGAGTACGTAGCTGGAGGAGGGCTGAGGGCTGCGCAGCCGCACTCGCATCCATGCGTAATGTGCAGCTGCGGCTTAGTTCGGCGGCCGTGTTAGGAGAGGAGTAATAAGACGATCAGTACGGTGGGGTCGGTACCTGACCTGGGGCCGGTACAAGGAGTATAATGACGGCAGAACAAAACTGAGGGCAAGGATAGCGTCCTCTATAAGAAAGCTGACCGGAACTGATCTATTTTTGGCTGTCTGGCCTCGTAAGTCCTTTACAGGACAACTGTAGTGAGAAGGATATGGAGGCTGCTATATTTACTTTTAAACAATACCTGTTGCCTGGCAGTCCTGCTGGTCTATTTGGCTGTAGCAGTGTCTGAATAAAGCCAGAAAAAAAGCATGCAGCTAATCTTCAGAGGGGTAGCACTAGAGTATTGTACAGTGTTAGCCATCAGAAAAAGTCACTGTTCTAAATTAGTAAACATCCCTTCATTACTCCCATTGTTTGTTCTGTTGTAGTTAAGGCATCTGAATGTCATTATTTAAGTATGCAAAGCAATATTACAATCTGTGTTTGATATATGAGTAGTATATGAGATGTGTTTTCTATACCTTGTCAGCATACAGGAGCAGAGTCTGAAGAAGGCTTAACAGCCGAAAGCTATCTTAGGGCTCATTCATACTAGTCAGCGAGTTGAAATGCATGAAAATTCATGAATAAAAAAAGTGTGAATGAGTTTGAGAGTTGTTGTGCAGTTCCATGAGTTTCAACTCCCGACGATTTGAAATGCACTGCATAGCAACTCACTGTTGTAGTGTGAATGTTAAAATGAAAATGTCTAAGGACTTTCATGTTCCCATGTAAAATGGACACTGTGCAGTGAGTCAAAACTCATTGCAACTCACATAGTGGAAATGAGCCCTTATGCTTTTAAGTTAGCCAATAAGTGGTATTATCCTGATTCAAAACGTTTTGCACTTCCGAGTAATCACAGACTTGGCAGGCTAATGCAGTTTAGTAAAATGGAGAAAATAAAACGTTGTTTTCTAAGATCTCTACCTTAAATCGCTCCTTATGCTTCGCAGTGAGTCCCTAGTGGAGAGTTTTTTTGCATGGCTCAGCTGTTATTGAGCTTACTGAGATGTAAACTATTATTCCCAACAGTGCGTATGTGTCCCTGTATCCCCATGGATGAGAGATTTCCATGTTGTGGAGAGAATGTGTAATTGCCATAAACCAACCAAGTTTTAGGGGTGTAAAGGGAATAATACATTTCACTTCCAAGATTTGGAGGACTTATGGACTAGTGTTAGAGATGAGAGTTCTGGATATCTTTTAGCATTAAGCTGTGTAATGTTGCCACAATTTCTGGTCACTTTCCCAAAGGGTAAGAAAAAAGTTGTGGAAACTGCAAAGTGAAGATGGCATTTAATGAGATCTGCTAGATGACCTGTATAGTGATAACATACAGATTTTTATACTTCAGTGGCGTAACCCTTTAACAAGCATGCAACACCTAATTCTGTATTTTCTTGTATTGATCAGTCATTGCAGCTTGACTGACTGACTGACTTATCCTCACAAGAGCAGTTTGAATGGGTCTGGATATCCACCGCTAAGCTAATTATAAGCTATCAGCAAAACGGCATAATGAAAAATCATAGTGTGCAAAGTGCAGCGTCCCATAGCAACCATTCATACATCTTTATGGTCAGGAGAATTCTAGTTACTATAGGATACTACCCTTTGACCTTCCTTACTGGATACATCCATGATTGTTGCATATTGGAGGGAAGCAAATCTCTAGCTTGTCACTAAAAGAAGCAAGTACGAGTCCCTGCCTATGGCGATGGGGCAATTAGTGTCTGCCTATTACTTTGGTTTTTGTGCAGCTGATTCATTATTTTCTTCACTAAGTACAGAAATGGATCCTGAGGGAACATTTCTAGTACTTCCTCCATGCAGATGAATACAATTTGTGTAGCTTGATCTTACACATCTCGAATCTCCTCCCTCCCCATTTTCCTATTAATCCGGGATTACAACGTACTAGTAGCAAGAACAGCAGTTGTCCTCCTTGTCTATAATTTCAACTTCCTTTCACTTTCATTACTCTGACAAAAGCTGCAGATAGCCTATCCAAACCCGCTTGAGTTAATGTGTTACTAATATTGGAAGCAGACCTACATTTACCATGACGCTACCACATTCATCACAATTAAACCATTAAACAAAAGCCATTGTAGCATCTCTTGCTTCCTGCAAGGCTGCAATGCCTTCCAGCGATCGTTCTGTGATTAGAGTGCTAAAGTCACTGCATCTATTTTTCAGTTCATTTGAAAAGTAAATATACATTTCTGCCACCTTAGGAACAGTTATTAAATTTATAGTAACTTCAATTTATAGAAAAAGCTAATTTGACTTTGTTTTTATAGAATGACAGAGTTTTATAGGGGAGTAAAGATTACATTTCTTAGGTATGATAGAAATACTGTGGTATGGCCAAAGGGTAATAAATATTGCTGACATCACTGGGATGTAAGTAGAGTACAGGATTAGAAATATGAGCTGAACACTCACAGCATATAAGGCAGCAGGAAAAATGCTGTACAAAAATACCGGTATTTCTTTCCTTTTTTTCTTTGCTAGATTAAAGTAATCTGTATAGACAGTTTCTAGAAGTATTGGCATATCTAATCCTGTCCCCCCCACCAAGTTCATAGTTGGTTAACATTTGCCACAATTAATAAAGGTGGAAAAAGCTAGATGGGTCGTCCTCTGATGGATCTATGCAAAATCTCTGGCAGGAGTATTTGGGGTCAGACAGCATACCGGAGGTGTTAGAGTGCAGATCTTAAGATCTAATAAAACATCTTCTGGGTTGACTGGTTTGGTTTTTAACCTGATCACATTAAAGCTGTAGTTTCTCTTTTATGTGAAGGAGGTGAGACTTTAAAATGGGTTTTTGAGTCCGTACCACATCAAGAATTAGATTGCATCACATTACTGCAATGGAAACTGAACACTTTTTTGTGAATGTCAATAGAAGCAGTTAATATAGGTTTTGTACTGCTGCAAGCCAATTTGGGCACAACATATCACCAGCATTTAAAATATCAGTAAGGCCCTGAGCCCACTAATGCAGTTGTACGCAGTTGTGTCCGCTTTTCAGCATCTGTAACATTGATGTGTTGCTGAAAAGCGGACACAACTGAACACAACTGCGTTAGTGTTAGGAAGGGCAGCAAGGAGATATGAGTGCCTGAGCCCACTAACTTCTTGTGCCTAATAATAACCTCTCCCCCTCCGCACATAACTGTAGCCTCCCACCTCTCCACACATAACAGTAACCTCCCCCCTTTCCACACATAATTTTTTTGTATAGCGCTTTTCTCCTGTCGGACTCAAAGCGCTTGCGAGGCAGCCACTAGTTAACACTCAGTTGGCAGTAGCAGTGTTAGGGAGTCTTGCCCAAAGAAGTCCTTACTGAATAGGTGCTGGCTTACTGAATAGGAAGATAACATAACACATAAAAGTAACCTTCCCCCTCTCCACACATAGCAGTAACCTTTCGCCTTCCTCTGGATCAACAGGGATATGTGAGGGAGCAGGCTGGTGTTGTACTTTATACTGGTTGAACTCGATGGACGTATGTCTTTTTTCAACCAAAATAACTATAACTATGTAACCTCCCCTTGCTCCACTCATAACAGTAACCTTCCCACCTCTCCACACATAACAGTAACCTCTCCCCTCTCTACACACAGGGCTGGATTTACCATAAGGCACTGTAGGCACATGCCTACAGGCGCCTGATAGAAAGGCAGCTCAATCCCTTCTCCAAGTGCCACTCTCCCTCCTTCCCTATGCAGAGTTCTTATGAGAGATTACTCATCCTGCTCTCGGCATCCCACTAACGAGATCTCCCTTTAGTCTAGATACCTAATACTTGGGGGCACCTCTAGCTACTTAGTTTTAGGTTGCCAGAAGTACCCTCAATTTTAAGGGGCACCCGTAGATACTTTTGACAGGCAAGGGAAGTAAGGGAGAAGCGACAGCTGGGACAGCCAGCACACTTGTGGTGCTGATTAGGGGTTTGTGAGTTTGTGGAGGGAGAAATCTAAGTTGCCTCTATATCTGTACCTATAGGCTCCTGTGAGGTAAATCTGGGCCTGTCTACACACATAACAGTAACCTCCCTCCTCTCGACACCTAGCAGTAGGGATGCTCATTTGTATTCAGCGGAATTAAAATTTCCGCATTTCTGATTGGAAATCCGTATTTCTGATTGGAAAACAGAAATCAGAATTCTGCAGAAATCCAACTTCCCGCAACTCTGTCATTTTAGCCCAATCACAGAACTTGGAAGTATTGGACCAATCGGAGAATGCAGAATTTTTCAGCAAAAAAATCATTTAGATCAATCACAAGCCTGATTTTCTGTTTTTCTGATTTCCAATTTTCTGATTTTTTTTTTGGGGGGGGGGGGGGGGTTTCAACTTTTGCATACTCCGAAGCAAAAAAAAAAGACTTATCGGAATTGGAAAATTGGAAAAATTGAAATTTCCTTGAAACTGGAAATAAGCATTTCCGACAATCCCTACCTACCTCCCCCTTCAAGACTAACCTCCCTCTGTCCCCTCTCCCCACCTACCTTCTAACACTAACCCTAACCTCCCCTCTCCTTGTCTACCACTTACCTCTCCCTCACCACATCTAAATGTAAGCTCCCCCCTTTCCACACCTAACAGTAACCTCCCCCTTCATGCTAAACACCAACCTCCCTCTTCCCCTCTCCCCGCCTACCTCCTAACACTAACCCTAACCTCCTCTCCCTCGTCACACCAAACTGTAACCTTCTCTCACTCCCCACCTAGTAGTAACCTTCCCCTTCTCCACACCTAACAGTTAACTCCCCTTCACACCTAAGACAAACCACCCTCTCCCCCTCTCCTCACCTACCTCCTAACTAACCCTAACCTCCCCTCTCCATGCCTAACACTTACCTCTACCTCGCCACACCTAACAGTAGCTCCCCCACCTCTCTACACCAAACAGTCACCTCTCCCCTCATGTTTAATGGTATCAGTTGAAAAGGGCGCCGGAGCCATTTGTGTAAAAAGGGCGCCTCCATAGACTTTAAATGTTGTTTTCTGCACATCTCAGCTACAAGGTGATGAAAAGGACACCCGAGTTTTTGATTCAGCTGCAAGAGGGTGCCCTTTTATAGCCGAGATTTTTGATTTTGCTACAAGAGATTGATTCGGCTACAAAAGGATGCACTTTTATGGCTGAGATTTTTGATTTGTCTACAAAAGGTTGCCTTTTCTAGCCAAGATTTTTTTCGGCCATAAAAGGGCATTGGGTATAGCCAAGATTTTTTTTCAATTATAAAAGGGTGCTGAATATAGCTGAGATTTGTTTAGGCCCTGCGGCTACAACATCGGTTATAACAGCAGGTGACTAAATTAGGTTATAGCAGCTAATTTGGTTATATCAGTTAATTTAGTTATATCAGTTCAAAATAACATGACATTAAATGCGGCAAATATTGAGCAACACCATGGGGAATTAAGACTAGGCACCACCGGGGGGGAGTTAGGATTAGGCATCACAAGCGGGGGGTTCTTAGAGTTAGTGATCAACAGGGGGGTCTTGGAGTTAGGCACCACTAGGGGAGAGTTCTGTGTGAGAGTAGGGAGATATTAAGTCATAGTAATCACCAGGGACTTCTTAGGGTTAGGAACCACCAGGGGGTGGGTTGTAGGGTCAGGCACCACCTGGGGGGGAGGGGGGGGTCTTAGGTTTAACCACTTGAGGACCCACCCTTTACCCCCCCTTAAGGACCAGCGCTGTTTCAGCTGATCTGTGCTGGGTGGGCTCTGCAGCCCCCAGCACAGATCAGCGTGCAGGCAGAGCGACCAGATCGCCCCCCTTTTTTCCCCACTAGGGGGATGATGTGCTGGGGGGGTCTGATCGCTCCTGCCTGCCGGGTGTTGCGGGGGGGGGGGCACCTCAAAGCCCCCCTCCGCGGCGAAATCCTCCCCCTCCCTCTCCTACCTGGCCCCCCCTGGAGATCCGGGCTGCACAGGACGCTATCCGTCCTGTGCAGCCAGTGACAGGCTGTCTTCTGTCACATGGCGGCGATCCCCGGCCGCTGATTGGCCGGGGATCGCCGATCTGCCTTACGGCGCTGCTGCGCAGCAGCGCCGTACAATGTAAACAAAGCGGATTATTTCCGCTTGTGTTTACATTTAGCCTGCGAGCCGCCATCGGCGGCCCGCAGGCTATTCACGAAGCCCCCCGCCGTGAATTGACAGGAAGCAGCCGCTCGCACGAGCGGCTGCTTCCTGATTAATCAGCCTGCAGCTAGCAATACTGCGTCGCTGGTCCTGCAGCTGCCACTTTGCCGACGCACGGTATAAGCGTGCGGTCGGCAAGTGGTTATGCACCACCAGGGTGGGTCTTGGGGTTAGGCACCACCCAGGGGGGTCTTAGGCACCACTGAGGGGTCTTAGGGTTAGGCACCACCAGGTAGGAGCTTAGGGTTAGGCACCACTGGGGGGGGGGGGGTCTTAGGGTTATGCACCACCAGGGGAGGGTTCTGTGTGAGAGTAGGGAGAAGTTAGGTGATAGTAATAATTTTTCTTGGCTATATCGCTTTTCTTGGCTATATCCACCGCCTATTATAGCCCAGAAAATTTTGGCTATAAGAACACCCTTTTATAGCCCAACAATTTTCGGCTTTAAGACCATTCTTTTTATAAACTAAAACTATCTTTTCGGCTCGACAGGCACCTTTTGTAGCCGATTTTTAGCATCTAGGCTACATCAGGTGCCTTTTGTAGCCGAATCCTGGCTTTTTTTTGTCTACAACAGGAGCCCTTTTTTCCAGGCACCCTTTTCAAATTTATGCCGCTTAACACCAAACTTGCTCTCTTCCTGCCTACCTCCTAACACTAACCTCCCCTCTCCATGCCTAATATTACCTCCCTTTCACCACACATAACCGTCCCATCTGCCATTTACATACCTAACACTAACCTCCCTACCTGCTTCCTTCATAGCTTTACACTTACCCTCAGGGCTTGGCTATAGACAAACCCTGTTCCTATCCCTTCACACTAATCTACCACTCCCATTGCTATGCGAGTTTAACTACAAACTAACCTCTTTGGCACACTATAGCCACAAATTTGCAATGCAGTCTAGTAAGGCTCTGAGTAGTGGCAGCAGGCACCACTGTGCCAAACCCACCTTATTTGTCTATTGTACCAGTCAGATTGTCTTTCTAAATGTATTAGCTACAACACTTAAGACTTACAGGCGGGGAAAATTACTTTCAAATATGTATTGCAATATCTGATATGAGTTCTCCTTTTAATACATTCTACTTCACATTTTCATTCATGTTGGCACTTGGCAGAGGGAGAATTGGCCAGGGAGGCAGTTAGCGGTACAAACAATGGGTTCGGTAGGGATTGGTGCTACTGCTGGTGAGTAGATCTACTGTGTGTATCGCTCGCAGGTTGGGTGCTGCCATACACACTCCTAATTATCAACTGAGGTTGTTGTTATTGGTAGCCTCAGCCGACTGAAGTCAGGCATGTTTACAGGACTTTACAGGGACTTGCCATAGCAGTTTTGAAAAGAATGAGTCCTATTTCCGCGAATAAATAGTCAACTGCTTTCAGTCTAATACACCGTTGTGTATCCAATTACGTTTTTTTTTAACTGTTTGTCTGATTAGATTAAATGTCTTTAATATATCTAAAGGGAAGACAAAGGCGTAGAAAATCTATTCAAAGAACCATTAGTGTATTCTGTGCAATCTTGTGCATAATAGTTATAGTAAACACAAAATTATGAATAAAAACATATATAATACTGGTGTCACAATAAACTATTTCTCACAGTAAAAGTAATGTCTAACTGCACATACAATCAGACCCACTTTTAAAGTGAATGGGAACTGCATTTAGAAAAAATGAAGCAAATACCTAAGGAGAGGGAAGGCTCTGGGTCGTATAGAGCCTTCCGTCTCCTCTCTCTGTGCTCTCTATCCTGTGCTGGCTCCCCCTCCATTTCAATCCCCCGCCGAAAGGTTATTTGGAAGTCTTGGGGAGCCGTGTCCTCCCGAAGACGTGCAGGTCCATACTGCACAGACGTGAGCGTGCAAGAGAGCGTACTTGTGCAGGCGCAGTACAGGGCCACCTTTCTTCAGGGCACTCGTGCTCCCTGAAGACTTCTGAAGCCTCCCTCGGCCGGATAACGCAATATTTGACTAATTTAGTCAAATACTGATTCCGGGCGAGCCAGCACTGGAACGAGGGGACCAGGAAAGGAGCGGGAAGGCTCTATAGGACCCAGAGCCTTCCCTCTCCTTGGGTAAGTATCTGTCTCATTTTTTTAAATGCGGTTCCCATTCACTTTAAGGAGTACATGAAAAATAGGCACCAGAGATGACCACCAGTAGAATATCGGTAAAAGTATAGATATTCTACTATTGGGCAGTGGTAATCCCAATAGTAAAGTATTAGTCATTTTGTTTGATCACTAAATCTATCCCTAGTCTCACACACGCCCTCAGTCTACTGATGCCTAACCCTAAACCCCTACCAATCCCTAACTTAGCCCCACCCTAAACAATCACCTACTGATGCCTAACCCTAACTGACCTTCCCCACCGATGCCTAAATCTAACCGACCATTACCTCCAAAGTCTACACTTGGCTGTCAAACCCCCCCCCCCCCAACAATGCATATTTAATAAAGATGTCCCAAACTGTTTGCCAGTGGACAGTTCCCAGCGAATTTTACTGTTCGCATTCATGGTGAACAGTGAACATTTGGCATGTTCGACCCGCCCCCTATACATCATTATGGAGCTAAACTTTTTGACCCATTTCCTAACAGCAGACACATGGCAGCCAATCGCCTAGCAACCCCTCCTGGACCCTCTATTCAAAAAACTGTTTTGGTGGCCATATTGGATTCATTCTCTGCTGGCTGCTGTTAGTAAGAGCAGGGTCAGACTTGCTGCAGATAGGTAGGGAAAGCATTAGCTAGGCCTTTGTTCTTGTTCCTCACCGAATACTTGCTGAAAACACTACAAATAGCCCTCTTGAAAGCTAGTACATCGGTCTCCTGTTTTTTATTTTGCGTGTGACACTAAACGCCCCACTTACACCCATAGCTGTGCACACTACTGCTGTTGCCAAATTAAGTTGCAGGCACAGTACCACTGCAGTGTTTTTTTTTCACTGTATTCTGATAGAACTATTGCATATCTCGGTTTGTGTGTGTGTGTATATATCACTCCACAGCCAACTGGCACCCACTCCGAGTTGTGCACAGTGCTATTTCTATTGATTTCTACATTAATAACAAGCACAGTACCACTCCAGTGCATTAATTTTCACTGTATTCTGATAGTACTATTGCATTTCTCTGTGTGACAATCCACAGAACGCTGACACCCATAGCTTTGCACAACTGTGTTTTGAATGTAGTGTGATTTCTGCCCTTTAGGGATTAAAACCCGACTGTGTCAACTACGTAAGTTTTGGGGGGACTTTTGTCATGCCTCCCCCTCTGGCATGGCACAGTCCAGGTGTTAGACCCCTTGAAGACCCATTGAAACAACTTTTCCATCACTTTTGTGGCCAGAAAGAGTCCCTGTAGGTATGTTTGAGAACACTTACAAACCCAAAATTTGATGTTCGGGCCATCTTTACTACATAATCCCTCCCACCATGTCTAACTGTCCCCACTGCAAACCCACCGATATACATATCAATACTAATTGCGGCTAATAGAGGAAATTTGGGCCTGTGGCGCACAATAAAATAGTGGCAGTGTGAAAGACAGCTATTTGGCCAGACTGAAATACTACAGTATACAGTACATGAGGCATTCATTAATGTAATCAGCATGATCATTATTTGCCATGCAAATCGGTGCATGGCAGTAGTACCGGGTTTTAGTACATTAAGCTAGTAATGTTAGTAACTATTCTAATGTAAAAGTAGAAAATTAGGTCGGCACCTCCATATAATAATAAAATGGCTTTTTCATAAAATATAGTTCTTTGTTTCATTATGTTAAAAATGGGTATGAAAAACAAGAGGCTGCATTTCGGCGACAATCTGCTGTTTCAGGAAGTCACGCCTATCCTCAGGCTGAACAACCCCTTAATGTATTACCACCCATCATACCACATTATATACAGACACCTCTCATAGGATCAGCCACTGTCGGAAGTGGATCACCACCCTCCCACACACACACTTTTATACTGCAGTCTAAAAGCACACTAATGCCAAAAAAGGATCCCTTGAATACCTTGTAATCTCCATTTTTTTCTTTTTACTATATAGTTCTTGAAGTATGAAGTCCATTGCTGCACTTGCCCTCATGCTGAGCTAAGAAATATTATAAGTATAATTCAGACTGCCATGTTGTTTGTTCTTACGTCCTTAACCTACACTGCAGTCCTTTTGTTGTGTATGTACAGAAAATCTACATGATGATATAATTTTAAAGTACAGACCCAATCCTTTAAGAAAAAAAGAAATATTTTCAAAAGCATTCTCCGGCGTTCTTGGCAAAGCAGAAGTTAAAGGCATATTTTAAGGTGAGATGATTATTCTAATCATCTATAATTCAGAAGGTCTTTCTTCCCTAGGTTTTTCTTTTCTGAATGCATTTATTGATGACTTTCATGCAAGCCTTAGAATGCCATGAACAATCGTCTGTAATCTAGTTTTCTTTACATGCCAAAGAACCGAGTCAATAGATCTGCTGGGTATCTTTATTTGATATTGTAAGCTGTGTAGCTGTGGTACAGAAACGCAGTAGCTTTAAATGGTTTCTTTTAATATTGGTACAAATGAAACTAGTATTGGCTATGGTAGGGATAACTTATTTTTAAATTATTGGAAATAAAGTTTAAATGTATTTTTTTGTACAAGATGTGACAGTTCACGCACAATATATACATCTCCATACATAAACAGTATTTCAGACAGCCGAATGCTTGCTGTATTGAGAGAGGTGAGGTTTAACATCTAATTTATGGATGTAAGTGTGAGTTGCCTTTAACCAGAGTTGAATGAAAAAAAAAAAATCTGAGTACAGTGATAAAGATTCGCTTGCTTTCTCCTTTTTTGGGGGTTTAATTTTTTTTTCTTTAACCAATATTTTTTTTCCAGCTTTGCATCACCAGGATGTTGTGTATTGTACCAGACTTTTCATCACTTAAGACAAGTGTTATAATTTCAGTATAAGAAATGCCAAGTAAAAGCATGGCATGCTTTGGAGACATGTAGTGCTTGGTGTGGGAGGATATTGTATTGAAGGCATAACAAATATCTTTTTTCCAGAAATAGCTTGACTGGTTTTATCAAATATTTCTATGTAGGTACTGTAGATGGAGTTACACAGTTGGACACAGAACAAAGTGATTGTGGTGTAGCCAGTGAGAGGGGGGACAGCCTAGTGTCCCAAGGTGTGACAAAGTTCAAAACAGAAGGTATGGGCAGGCACAGAGAAGGATTGCATTTGCAGGATAGTGCACAGATGTAGGCATACTGTGAACTTGTCAACACTCCTCGTGTGCTCAAACTGTGCAGTACAGTGTGCTGAGCAAATCACACAAGATCCCAGGAATGCTTGGCACTATTTGGAGTGTTTATTGCCACAATCTGTGAAAAACTGACATCCAATCTCAAACATTCAAGTAGTAAAAGCATGATACTTATCACATCTGGCAGTGTAGGGGTGTCTGAGTGTCAGTGTGCGCCATCGGATGCGCGGCCTTACGACCGTTTCGCTTTTAACTGGCTTTCTATGAGGCTCTAATGTGCACACTAGATGTGCACATTAAAGCCTCAGAGGAAGCTTGTTAAGTTGTCAGGCCATGCACCTGATGGCTCCCACTGCTACCCAGACACCCCTTCACTGCCAGATGTGATAAGTATCATCCTTTTACTACTTGAATGTTTAAGATTGGATGTCAGTTTTTCACAGATTGTGGCAATAAACACTTCAAATAGTGCCAAACATTCCTGGAATCTTGTTTGATTTGCTCAGCACATGAAAGCAAATTTCTGGGCTGTCCTGCTGATCCTCTGCCACTAATACTCCTAGTCATAGACCCTTAACATGCAGATCAGATTTTTTTTTTCAATTGGAGTGGCATTATTTTTGTTTTAGGTTGATGATGCAGACTCTACTGATTCACTTGTATGATTTTGTAAAAAAAAAGTGACTTCTCCCTAGTAAGGATGGTGTAAATGATATGCTAATAATTCTGAGTTTATGCAAAGGTAATTCTATTATGCAAATGTATGCAGCATGGAAATTTACAAGTCAAATAAGGCAGCTGTTCATCCTGCACTTAAGACTTATTTTAAATAATATTCAGTACATTATGCAACTGGTGATTCATATCCAATCTTGCTACATAAAACCTTAACTTTAATTTTACAAGCTGTGAACCTCACTGATTTTCGAGATGCAGCTCTTTTAAAGCTGGAAGTTGATGGACCTCTTGCAGGAGACTTGATTGATCCAAGGAATGAAGAATTTATTCTCATACAAATTGTACAAATGGATGATCCAAGTTCAAGGAGGCGCCGTCCAACACAGGTGTGGTCTTATTCAGAAACGTACATATTTTGGTAGATTACATTTCTATCCTGCCTGCTCCTCCATAATTAGGTGAACCAAGGGTTCCTTCACTCTGCAGGAATAGAAAATAGGAAAGGTTAGAAGAACACAGCACCTCCTCTCTGTAAATAGTGCTACTGTATGTAAAAACAACAAACATTTGTAAAGTGCTTTTCTTAAATAGGAATAAAAGCTTTCAAGCATGGCTCAGACCAGTAATTAGTTGATTGGTACATTTTAGTACAGAGGAAGAATTCTACAAGTCCGCAAATGCCAGGCTTACCAGGTGGCTTTTCAATCTGGATTTGAATAACTCCAGGGATGGGGGATGTTTTTACTGGGTGTGGTAGGGAATTCAGAAAGGTAGGGGCAGCATAACAGAAAGCTCTGGCTTCAAAAGTTTTGAGGTGCACTCTGCGAGTGACCAAGTTTATGGCTCCTGCTGATCTGATGTTGTTGTTGGTGTGGTGCATTTTCATGAAGTCCTTCATGTATCCAGGGCCCAAATGGTGTAGGGATTTGAATGTCAACAGTCCAGTCTTGAAGATGATATGATACAGATAAGATGTTGGCATTTAGAAAAAAAAAATCTTCCACACAAATTCCCTTTCTGTCATCTGACTAGCAACAGGATTCTTCCATCCAAGAAGGGCAAAGATCCAGCACTTTTTCAAGGTTTGCTTTTTTGTTAAGATACAAACCAAGGGATAGCAAAATAAAAATATGCCCTAGATCTTCCAGACCAACAGAGAAAGAAGTGAGAGGTGACTGCCTAAATATCTTCATAAAGGTGGCCACACACGATACAATAAAATGATCTGATTTTACAGTAATTCGATAAACGATCGTATCTCTCGAAAAAAATAAAGCTTTTTTTTCATTCGACTGAAAAACCAGATCGGATTTCCATTTTTTTCCGATTTAAATCGATCCGAAATGCCAGATATTTCTCTTCTACCAAAGATAGCATGGTGTGTGTTGGATTGTTAATTTATTAATATACACACCCCGGGAATTTTCTGAGTTTCCAATCATTTTTATCATAATTGAGGAAAAATTGAACATAGGTGTGTAGTACATTGGTCATATTTTTGAAATGTTACAATCAGTCAGAAAAATTGATTGCAATTCTTAAATTGAACAGATATTTAAAAAATTGTATGGCGTGTGGCCACCTTTAGAGAGTTCCAAATTTGTTTTTTGACAAAAGTAACATTTTCAAGTGGAAAATTATTTTGCAAAAATAAAAGTATATGTAACACGCGCTGGATAATCCCCCAAAAGGTTCGTTTATTGTAAATAATCTTAAAAACACTCCACAATGAACATGAATCCCCAGCAACACCTCACGAAACAATCACTCCTTCACAGCTGCACACACTCAGAAGGGCCCTTCTACAAAATTAAAACTGACTGTGAAATCTGGCAATACAAAAATATAAAAAAGGTATATCTCACTTGCAGGAATGTCTCTTTTAGCCGTACTAGCAATAATAGTAATAGATACTTTTACAAAAATAGGTTCCTATCCAGCAACTATATGAACATACGTGCTCCAATTGGAAAACGGTGATGTGCAAAACCGTTCCTTGCAAAAAGTTAGTTACATGCACAGCGTCTTCAAAATTGTTGGTGCTTAAGCAGAATGTATAAAACTCACGTATTCCTGCATATGTGCATCTGCACAAGTCACAAATAAGGATAGTCCTCCTCCGTTCTCCTCACACCTCGTAAGGGAAATCCAGATTACTGCTCCAAACCAGCGGGCTCGTACAGGGCACGTCACTTCCGCCCGTCAGATCTAGCGGGTTGCTCTCCGTACTTCCGCCCAGCTGGGCTACACTGGGTTTAGCTGCAAGCGGTGACGTCACCTCAAGAACTTTGAACTTCTCATACGGGCAGCAGCTGCGCGCTTAAACTGCAAGCCCAGTCCAGATCTTGTAATTGCGTTGCCCACCAATAGCAATATCTCTCCACCTCGACGCGTTTCGGCCACTAAACGATGGCCTTCATCAGGAGGGTTTAAGCTTCAATTTGCAAAAATAGTTTGACATTGCACATAATTCATGGAAATGGTTATTTCCATGAATATATTATGTGTGCCCCATGAGCTTCAATGCACATCACAAGGCAGCAACTTTTGCAAATATGCAATAAACTGCTTTGTCAAAAACACATTTTTGCAAAAACACAACAGTGAAAACATTTGCTCATTGTTAGAATAAATCTTAGTATTCCAGATAAATTGTATCTTTAATGACATTTAATGACATTTCCAACACTATGGCCCATATTTAATTCACTTTTTCTCCTGAGTTTTCTCCTAGGTGATATTTTCAAACTTGTCAATAAAATGACTTTTAAGCCACCAGCGAGTCAGGAAATACTCCAAATAAATTTGACAGCATGTTCTCACCTACTTTTTGGTACTTTTTCAAATACAAAGTGCTGAAAATTAAGTAGAAGTTGAAAAATTATATCCTAGGAGACCACTCAAGAGAAAAAGTGAATTGCATGTGGGCCAGTCTCCTGAAAAAACAGTCTGACTTACCTGTGTAAGAACTAGCATGCAGCTTGTAAGTATTCTTTTCAGTTTGATGCTGACAAAACCATGAGGCCACTGTCCTTTAGGCTACTTACACACCAAGACGTTGCGTTTTAGGGGACGTTATGGTCGCATAACGTGCCCCCAACGCAACGTATGGTGGTGTTGAAGTTGGACGTCAGATTGAGCTGCGTTATGCAGCTCTCAAAGCAGCCGCTCCAGGTTAGTGATAGGAAGTCCGGATCTTTTTAAGGATTCTGATCATTTGAATCGGATCATTGAAAAGATCCGGATCTTTGAAAACAAATCATTTGAATCATTTTACTAGAGAAGCAGACTGGGTGACATGACTAGCAGGACAGGACTTTCCCTGCACTGTACATTCTGTATGTTCCTGTTTCTTCCAGACAGACATCCACTGTGAACCGAATCTTTCATTGTGGTGGTCCAGATGATTCGACTCACAAAACAGATCCGGATCAAATGAACGATTCGTTCATGATCCGGACAACACTACAGTCCCACCACGAGTCTCTGCAGTGCAGTGAATATTAATGAGCCATGTGGCTGGCTGCGGAGGAGGAGGGGAGACCTCCTCCTCCAACATTACTGAGCATGTGCAAGCAGTCTAACGCTGCTTAGCCAAGTAGAACGTACAGCCTGCTGCACTTTGTTTAAACGTGCTGCGTTACTATCTAACGCAACGTGTGCACTGTGAACAGCTCAATTGACTTTAACGTCCCACTGTGAAACCAGCCTTAGCTTGGCAGCTAGAGGATCATCATCCATAAGGCAACTTTGGCAGGTGCCTGGGCAATATTTGTGGGTTTCTGGGGCCCAACTGCCCTCTCCCATCTCAGATTACCAAAATAGCCGTAAAGAGGAGCCAACGTTTCTATCCTGCCTAAAACCTCATGTAATCTTAATCCATCTCTGCTGTAAACAACAGAAATTGCTTAAAAATGGACTAATCCATGACTATTATTGATTTTTCAGGTCATTTACAACTGGACTCTACCTTTAAATTCAAGAAGAAAAGATCATATTGTAAAAGAAAGAACATTTGAAATTCTTAACAGGTCAGATCATCATTTTAGTCTTGTGAAAATGATTTATAATGTAAAGATGAATTTTTGTCTTCAAACACAGTGAGTTTGACATACTTAAAGCATTTCCTCTTTTTTATGAGACAAAGTGGAGCTCTGTACACCTTCGTAAAAAAGACAGCCTCCTGGTCTTGGATGTTGTATCTAGCTGTGAGGCTCAAACTGATGGCTACAAAGTCCAAGGAGGGGGCCTTCCAGTTTGAATCAGTGGTTAATGGATTTCTATGCATCTTAAAGTGCAATGAATGTATACTTTAGAACTGTGGCTTTCTTTTGTCTCTTTTTTTTAGAATTCTGTAACACCCGTATTTGCTTCTGTGTTGCCGTTTCTGTGCTAGAATAGGAAAACTGTGCTTGCTTTAGCAGCAAGCTCAAACTTAATTTAAATGAATTATATGAAGGATATAATCAATTATCAAGGGGTGAGCAGCACAAACTAACTTTTAATGCAATTTTTTTGCAAAGTATGCACGCAGCAGTGGAGACCCCAATTCCCACAAGAAATATATATAACATACAGAGGGGCTGCAGCACACAACAGGAAAACTGTGACAGGGGCTCTTGGTTACGCTTTAACGCTCTTAAGCTCACCAACTGCGCCAAAGTGTCCCCGATCTGGTGAGTCCTACTCTAACCATGCAATGCTAGTTTTATCAGCAGTCTAGTGGGAACTAATCCAAAAACCCAAGAGTCAACTAAATGGGAGAAAAGGAAATTAAAAACACCTCACCTTCCACTAGCTACCAAACGAACTATCTGGACATGTGCAATGCACTCATTTATATGCCTAACTGTGCTAGAGGTGGGCGTGGTTATGCAGGCTCACAAGGGGAAACTTATAATCAATTATCAAGGGGTGAGCAGCACAAACCAACTTTTAATGCAATTTTTTTGCAAAGTATGCACGCAGCAGTGGAGACCCCAATTCCCACAAGAAATATATATAACATACAGAGGGGCTGCAGCACACAACAGGAAAAACAGTGACAGGGGCTCTTGGTTACGCTTTAACGCGCTTAAGCTCACCAACTGCGCCAAAGTGTCCCGATCTGGTGAATTTTCCCCTTGTGAGCCTGCATAACCACGCCCACCTCTAGCACAGTTAAGCATATAAATGAGTGCATTGCACTTGTCCAGAGAATTCGTTTGGTAGCTAGTGGAAGGTGAGGTGTTTTTCTAATTTTCTTTTCTCCCATTTAGTTGACTCTTGGGTTTTTGGATTAGTTCCCACTAGACTGCTGATAAAAACTAGCATTGTATGGTTAGAGTAGGACTCACCAGTACGGGGACACTTTGGCGCAGTTGGTGAGCTTAAGTGCGTACCTTTTGTATGCAGAAATCTATTCACAGTATTGACAGAAGACCAACTACTACTTAACTACTGCATTAACTCTGCACATGTATTACTAGCACTTTACCAAAGCCGGGCATAATGTTACAATCAAACTAGACTGCTCAAACATGGGGTGCATTTGCCCAGGACAAGAGATTAGTGAAACAGGCCAACTTATTAGTTGGCATGTTTCACTAATCTCTTGTCCTAGGCAAATGCACCCCATGTTTGAGCAGTCTAGTCTGAGCAGCAATAATACTCTGGTGATGATTCTCTTCCCTTGTTGTCTAATGCATGTAAACCCACATCTACCAAAAAGCTTTCAGAGGTAGAAGTTGGCTATACAAAAACAACCAGGTCAGAGGTTCAGGGAATATGCAGGCTGGCATATTTATTTCCCTTTAAATACGGTGACCATACGTCCCGCTATACCCGGGACGTGTCCTGCTTTCGGGGGGCGCTGTCCCAGGCTGCATGAGGTCCCGGGAAACGTCCCGCTTTTAGCAGCGGGACGTCCCGGCCTCGGGACTCTGGCCACCGTACAATGAACTAGCCGCAGCGTCTCCTAGACGCTGCGCTAGTTCATTCCCCGCAGCCCCGCTCCAGCCTGCATTGTCCTCCTCCGACAGGCAGAGCAGGGCTACGGAAAGATGGCATCCGGAGGCGGAGCCCTGTACTGGAGACTATTTGAGTCTCCTGTACAGGGCTCCGCCTCCGGACTCCTTCTTGCCATAGCCCTGCTCTGCCTGTGTGCCTGTGAGCCCGGGGAGCTGCGCACACACACGAGGCCGGCCGGCCGGCTGGCTGACTGACTTATGTCAGGTAAGTAAATGCTTTTTTTTTTCCAGGTGACACGTTTGCCCCCATTGCGTTTATTTTGTGCTGACATGTTTGCCCCCATTGCGTACATTTTGTGCTGACATGTTTGCCCCCATTGCGTTCATTTTGTATTGATATGTTTGCCTGCAGTGTGTTTATTTTGTACTGACATGTTTGCCCCCATTGCGTTTATTTTGTACTGACCTGTTTGCCCCCATTGCGTTTATTTTGTGCTGAAATATTGCCCGCAATGCGTTTATTTTGTGCTGAAATGTTGAAATGCTGAAATGTTAGCTCCGCCCATAGAATGTTATGCCCACGCCCATTTTTTGGCGCGGCAGGCACCACATTTTTCACCGCCCCCCCCCCCGACCCTGTCCCAGGTTGAGCCTACAAAAATCTGGTCACTCTACTTTAAACAATGCACATTGCCTGGCTGTCCTGCTGATCCTCTGTTCCCTAATACCTTTATCCATAGACTCTGTGCAAGCATGCAGATCAGATGTTTTACTCACGTTTAACTGGATTTACTGCATGCTTGTTTCAGGTGAGTTATTCAGACATTACTGATCAGGAAGATCAGCAGGACTGATCTTTCATGTGTCTTTCTCCTTGGGTTTCTTTTTAAAAACTAAGGACACTTTTGACCAAGGGCTAAACAGCCAGATGGAATCATGCAGTCAGTAGTAACGCCACTGACTTGTAAGTCAGTTTGTGAGTTGTTCAGTCCTGGCCCTAGCCCATAATTTAGATGCAGCACTGTTTCCAGGCTATAAAGCTCCCAGGGCGAGGGTCTGTAAACTGTACTGACCACCTTTTGGGGAGTAAGAGAGCTGACCCACCCCTATAGGGAGCCAGTGAGCCCCCCCCCCCTGTTGGTAGTCAGAGAAGACCCCGTTTAGGTAGTCAGAGAGCTGCCACCCATATTGGCAGCCAGAAAGACCCCCATTAGGTAGCCAGAGAGCTGCCCCCATAGGGAGCCAGATAGCCCCCCTCCGCAGGGGACTAGAGAGACCCCCCACGTTGGTAGCCAGAGAACCCCCTTGTTTAGTAGCAGCGGAGGGATGTATGCAGCTGGAGCGATAAATTCACTCATTGTCTTGCATACAAATGTGCTGTATTTGACTTCCTGGTTCTTGGTCCTGTCTGATGGTAACACCCCCTGTGATGTAGGGGACACTGTTACCATTAGACGGGACCCAGAACCTGGAAGTCAAATATGGCACATGCGGATCCTGCTGCATGCGCCCCCCACCGCTGCACCATGAGCCATGCCCTGCCGCCCCTAAATACGGGCCTGTTTAGTTGTATCATAATATATTTACATTAGTACTAAGTACAATACAGCTTCAAAGGACAGCTTACATTGAACTGTGAGCAGAAGAAAAAAAATCAATTACACAGCGACATCTGTGGGGAAAAAGAGGAGAGGAGAACACTACTCAGGATCAGGAACAGCTGACTTTCTGATGGGAAAACATTGCATGCATATTAGTTAATTTTCGCCATAGTGTCCCTTTAATTACACATAACATTCTTTCTGAATGTTACTTTAAGTGTTAAAAATACTATAACATATTCTTTCATTTTTTATATTTTTTGTCCATTCTATAAATCTTCATTTGCCAGTATGTATAATGCAATATGTTTTTCCAATAGTCTATTCTTATCAATTTGCAAGCTTCCAGCAGATTTTATGTTTGTTACCTACCTTTATTTCTTTGATTAATAAGACTTTTCAGCTGTGTTTTAACTTATAAATTAATCACTTAGTCACCAAGCAAACCAAGAATATTTAATTCCTTCTTTAGTAATTGACCTTTCTGAAACTGTAAATGACAATTGAATGCACTGTCAAATCAACTTTGTGTGTGTTTTTTTTCTTTTGTTTTTAGTGATACAATCTCGATAAATATTCAAGCCTTTCTGCAAGACACTCAGCTTGTCCCACTGTCTCTGTCTCATCAATATCTCAGTGCCAGCATTGAGACTCAAGTAACTATTGCAGCCGTTATCTTAGCAGGAGTCTATGCGCTAATTATATTTGAGGTAAGACTTAGAATGTCAAAAATAATTTCAGCCTTCTTTGTTTTTGAATTATGGTAGCTCTTTCTACTTTGAGGTGACATGGCCACATCTGATTGGCTTACCTATAAGCTGCAGCTGAATGGGAGAAATAGCAAGTTGTGTTGTAGTTTCAAGCGCATAAGGGTTATGGAAAAAGTATTCAGTACAGGCTTTGCTTCTGATTGCTATTAGATTTTTCCTTATTCCCATCTAGGGATGGTTTTGTGCATGGGCTTAACTATAAATTGTGGGCCTCCCCAGCACAAAGTTCATATGGCTCCCTAATACCCTTTCTGCCTTATTACCTCTAAGCCTAGGGGCCCACCTTTCAATTGCAAAGGTCTTAAAACAAGTGTGGACATTGTAATCTTCACACCCATAATAAGTGTAGCCACAAAAACACCTGATCTGAAGAATGGACCCCTTTGTCAGGAAGTTCAGTAGTAGTTGGGGCCCTCTTACAGCAATGGGCTCCCCTGCAGTCACAGGGACTGCTCCCCTGGTCTTATGACTGGACATCTGGCCAAATGGCAATCAGAACAAACAGAAGCCTGTTCAAGCTACACTTATCTGCATTTAAGATCCATCCAAAGGCGTGCATGAAAAAAGGGCACCAGGAAAAAATGGCCCGGCTGGATAATGAAATAGTGCCGATGGATAACAAAATCTTAATAACGATAAACATTGTTGTTCAACTTGGTTAACGATAGATATCATTTTAAAAACAGACTGGAGATAACAAAAAGATATTAACGTTAAAAATTGTTACGTAATTCAACAATACAGCTTGACCAACCCTACTCACACTGAACCCTCCCCTGGTGGTGCCTAAAACTAACCACTCCCCTGGTGGTGCCTAACCCTAACCAACCCCCCGAAGGTGATTAACCCTAACCCTCCTGGTGCTGCCTAACCCTAACCACCCCCCTGGTATTGCCTAAAACTAAACGCTCCCCGGGTGGTGCCTAATCCTAACCACTTCCTCTGCAGAAACACCCTTTTACACATAGAAACGATAATATCTTTGATTGCGTAAAATCGGTACATACAAACATAATATGACAAAAACTATAACGTTGCAAGCTTCTAAAACGATAACCTAATTCAAAAACTGTAATGTTCTAATGTTGCTAATATTTATCGAGCGCCCTTTTTTCTGCTTTTTTCGCTGTATTAATAATTGCATTAGTCTATGGCAGCGCCCATTTCGTACACTAGCCGCCTGCACCCTTTTTTCTTGCTACCGTCTAACGTATTACAGAAATGCAGTTAAAAATCTAAATGTTCATGTACACAAGCACTAACTAAAGGGTAAATGTTTTCAAAGTTCACATTGCTGCAGTTTTGTATTTAGCTTTTTGCTGCTGCTGGCGAAAGAGAGAGTGGAGAATTCTCTCCTGCTATAAAACTCATTTTACAGCATGTGCTATCTGTTGTGATGCAGAGTGAGCAGTAATGAAATGGGATAATTCATTGCTCTGGAATTGTAAAAGACAGCTGCAACCAAAAGAGACCCCATAGGACTACGCAAACACATGCTTCTTTTTAAAATGCATATATTCATATCCGTGTTCTGTGAAGTTATACTTGTGTGATGTATGAATTACATTGTTAATATATCACAACTTTATAAATAACTATTCAGGGTTTTCAGTGTTGAAGCTGCAAAATACAGTTTTACTGAACAGCTCTATGTCCTCACTCAGTGGAAAAGTAGTGCTGGATGTGCTAAGGACACTAGGGGAATTTACAAATACTTTGTGTTTATTAGGACCAGTAGGCTCCTTTCTGTAAAAGGCTAAGCGCACAGTGGGATGTTGCATTTAGTTAACGGCATGTTGCTTCGCATAAGGTGAAGTCAGTGAAAACTATGCTTCGCTTTAGCTGTTACCGCATGCTTTTAGCAGTAGTGCAGTGCATTGTACTGCACCCCCTTATATACTAACCCTGCACTGTGATCATCACACATGTGATGCATTGTAGTGCGATAAGCCGGGTTACAAAGCGGCTTTTACATGACCTTGCAAAACACCACTGTGTACGAGGCCAAAGTCTTTTATTTAGAAATTCTAAAAGATCTTGTGGTTTGGTACATTCTCCAAAAAAAACATCAACCTCTCAGGAACAAAGAGGAATTAGCTCAGAGAGGTCTGTTGATGTAGGTGATGTTTCAGCAGCATCTAGCTGCTTCTTTCTCCCCTCTACAGCATCCGACATGCCTTTTCCCACTCTAGCTTTTAATTTCCACTGAAATAATTCCATCAATAGCAGCATGCTCCTGCCAACCAGCTTGGGCCATACCATTGCCTGTGCCACAGTGAGTCTGTGAAAGGGAAGCACACACCACACACACCACACACACCACACACCACACACACCACACACACCACACACCACACACACCACACACACCACACACACACACCACACACACACCACACACACCACACACACCACACACACCACACACACACCACACACACACCACACACACCACACACACCACACACACACCACACACACACCACACACACCACACACACCACACACACCACACACACCACACACACCACACACACCACACACACCACACACACCACACACACCACACACACCACACACACCACACACACCACACACACCACACACACCACACACACCACACACACCACACACACCACACACACCACACACACCACACACCACACACCACACACCACACACACCACACACACCACACACACCACACACACCACACACACCACACACACCACACACACCACACACACCACACACCACACACCACACACCACACACCACACACCACACACACCACACACACCACACACCACACACACACACCACACACACACCACACACACACACACACTTTTGACTATCCCATGGATAGTCATGGACAGCACAGTGGTGTAGTTATTAGCACTACTTGCCTTGCAGTGCTGGGTTCCTGTTTAGAATGCCAGCCAGCGCACTCAATCTGCACAGGGTTTGTATGTTCTCCCGTGTCTGTATGTTTCCTCTGGGCACTCAGATTTCCTTCCACATCCCAAAAATATACAGATAAGTTAATTGGCTTCCCCCTAAATTGGCCCTAGACTACGATACATACATAGACATATGACTATGGTAGGGATTAGATTGTGAGCCCCTCCGAGGGACAGTTAAGTGACAAGACCATGTAGAAGATGTTGGTGCTATATAAATACTAAATATTATAATGTGATTGATTTTTATTTTTTTTTGTAAGTGTTTATGCAGTTTTTTTTTCAAAATGGGAGAATACAGCAAATTATTTTCCACACTCCTTTTCAAGAGTTGGTTTCTCATCAGGTCCTTTTGACTAGCTTCAAGACATATTGTGCAAGAATAGGCTTGATAACAGGAGAAAGCGTTCAAATACATTACATTGCTTTTCAATCTCATCTGCAGACAACACTGGCAAAGTTTGATATGTTTGCACATTATTGTTGGGATTATTTTCCTTGGGAAGATGTAAAGTTAGAGTGGGATAAACTGTAACTAGATGCTAAGTTGCCAAGTTTATGCTGCATTCTCAGATCTGTATGTTTAGAATTTAAAAAAATCCTTGTTGCATGTCTTTTTTGTTTTCTATAATATATTTTTTTTAAAATTGTTTTGTTTGTTTTCCTATTAGATTGTCCACAGAACACTTGCAGCCATGTTGGGCTCCTTGGCAGCGCTGGCAGCTTTAGCAGCAGTGGGTGATGTAAGTTGGCAGCAATCTTCCTATTGTACAAAATTTGGAGCTAAGCAAATGCGCCATTTTTTACAGCACTCTCATACCCCACAATTAATGGCAGCTTTTCTGTCACTAAAGATTTTTAATCTATGAAGACATAGTAGCTAGAATGAGACATTATAGCAGCAGTCCCAATGCTATATGCACAGTGTCTTCCCACGGTGTCACTGCTAGCTGACCCAACATATTAACACAGATAAATACTCAAGCTTGATCCTGTGATTGTTCAGACAGCCATGTGTACTAGTATGCAACTGAAATCACTAGGGATGGTCATATTTACCATATTTCAGTTGACTGAATATTAACTTAATTGTATTATTTCCAACCCCCACCTCCACCCCAAAAAAAACCCCAAAACTTTTTGTAGATTGAATTTCTGACTTCTGCATTGCAGTTGGTAGCTATGTCACTAATTGATAAATTCACCAAACCTGTTAGAGGTCATTGTCCTGGACATTTGTAGGGAAATGTCAAGATTAAAAAAAGCCCCCCCCCCAAAAAAAAAGATGAGTTTTTGAGAAAATGGAATTGAGACTAAGTGCACACTTAGCAGAAATGCAAGCATTGCGGAAAACACTGCGTTTTTGCTGTTAATGGAAGTCTATGGGCCGCATGAAAAAAAGCATATAACAAATGCATGTGCGTTTTGTATGCATGTATTTAAAAAAAATGCTGGTTTTGTTGCATAATATTCCAAAATTCATCAAAAACGCACATAATGAAAGTCGATAGGAAAGCAATGTATTGCGTTTTGTATGCGTTTTTCATGCATTTTTGTGTCTTGTTTTGTTTTTAAATTGATGTATTTCCGCTTCCTGTTGTCTTCCTAGTGATTTGCATAAAACGTAATATAAAAACGCAAACGCACTAAAATGCACACAAAAAAGTGACCAACATAAGAGACAAAGGCCTCAATTCACTAAACTTATCTCCTGTCTTTAATAACTCTTCTAGAGTTGTTACCATGGTGTTAAGGCATGTAGTATTCAGGAAACATTTTACCTCAGGCAAGCCTAAAGTTAACTCTTCTGTCTTTAAATTAACTCTCCAATCCTTAAAATAACTCCAGAGTTAAAGACAGGCTGTTAATTAGCTGCATGTGAAAATAACTACAGAGGAGGTAAATTAACTACAGAGGAGGTAAATTAACTACAGGAGAGGTAACTTAAGGAATGAAGAGGTAAGATAACTCTCTCACGTGTGGAGGTAAGTTTTCTCTTGCCTTATTATCTCTAGCATGATCTTAGTGAATTGAGGCCAAAGTAACGTATGGCTCATTTTACTCTGGAAGAAACGTACTTCTTATTTGTACATGTTTTAACATATATTTTATATTTTAAGATTTTGACAGTGGTTCTTTAAGCTAAATACCCACCTGCAGATGTAGCCATTTGGATCTAGGATCAATAGCGATGATCGATTGTTTTCCCAATCCATCTGGCCGAATCTGCAATCGTCATCGGTGCCAGAAAAGAACAAATGATCCTTTACATGACCGCGGCAAAATCAGCGCAAGTCAATTAGGATCAGAACGATTCTTTCTATTGCCTGGGCCAGATTTCTTGAAAGACCACAAAGGCTTCGGTCTAGGTCAACTGCTGCCCAAGGGGGGTGCTGAATAAGCATGAAAGGGTTGCTGCAAATGGAAAATGGAAACTACGAACTGGTAGCAACATATGGAAGAAGGGAGCTGCTTCCCAAGAAAGCTGTACACATGGAAGAGAGGGGTTGCAGTAAATGGATGTTGCACATGGAAGCAGGAGCTGCAAATAGATTGGTAGGATGGCTGCTGCACCTAAAATAGGAGTCGCAGAAGGAATGAAAAAGTATAAATCTACCCTTGATAGAAGTGGTGTTATCTGCTTTAGAACATTGTATTTTACTCTAGAAAGGCATCTGTGTGAAGCAGAGTTTGTCAAATTCCGAGTTGACTGAGAGCAATAACTAATTAAATCCATGACGTTTATCTTCTGTCTGTTTTTTTAACTGTAATATTAT
The DNA here is from genome assembly GCF_040937935.1 of Hyperolius riggenbachi. NCBI lineage: Eukaryota > Metazoa > Chordata > Amphibia > Anura > Hyperoliidae > Hyperolius > Hyperolius riggenbachi. The sequence goes on from NC_090647.1 coordinate 217,060,713, forward strand.
TTGGTAACACAGTTGGTGCTGTCCTTAAAGGAATACTTAAGGGAAAAAAAAATGACATTTACTCACTCGGGGCATCCCTCAGCCCCCTGAAGCTGGATGGTGCCCTCGCAGCCCCGCGCCGATCGTCCTGTCCCCGCCGGCGGCTACTTCCGGGTGCGGCGGAAGCAGCATATAGCGAGTGGGAACGCGGAAAATCAGCCGCATTCCCAGCCTGTCGGCGGCTGTCGCCGCACCCGGAAGTAGCCGCCGGCGGGGACAGGACGATCGGAGCGGGGCTGCGAGGGCACCATCCAGCTTCAGGGGGCTGAGGGATGCCCTGGGTGAGTAAATGTCATTTTTTTTTTCCCCTTAAGTATTCCTTTAAGGGAAGCTGGTGTGTTTAACATGCATGGAGTAAATGTTAAATTAATTATGCTCAGTACACTTTTTGTGACAATTTGTAAGCCTAATTTAACATTTAGCAATAAAAGTACCAGATGTTCTGTAACTTGCAGGAAATTACACTTATTAGGTAAAACGTGTACTTCTAATATTTTTTATTAAAAAAATTCCTTACTAGAACTCAGTATTAAACTCACAAAAGCCTTAATTTAATGCTATTTATTCAGAGCTTTGATTAGAAATTCAGAGCCTGTGGTATGCCAGAGATGATGGAAGCGTTTAGGCTTGGTAAATGTTGGGTTACTTTTTTATTTTAACTTTTGATTTTTACAGGAACCATAGAAATGGTGCATTTTCAGCAATTGATCTCCACTCTCACGTCTGTATTTTGCAGTGGTTTGGAACCCTGTAAAGTGGTGGTAACTGTTCCCACCAAGGCTGGCCATAGGCAACCAGTTGTTTTCTCAAGAATACTTAAAGCTGAAACACTGCACATTTGTCATGTGAAACAATAGTTCATGATCATTTTCAGCCTCTCTATTCCTAATGATCCTTGCAGCCATGCATGCTTGGCTTAGTAGAGCGCCATGTTCTGTTCTTGGGTAATGGAGCGGGAACAGGAAACCCACACCAAAAACAGCTTTGGTAACAGATGGCAGAGAAATAACTAGGGCATTTTATACATATGGTGTGTCGGACGTAGAGAAACGACTACGTCATTAGCAAAAAACACACCGTTCAGCACCACCTGCGGATAAGTAATCAAAGAAAATGCCCATGTGTAAACCACAAAATGAGCAAGAAGCCAAATCATCACACCAAGGCAATCCTTCACATAGTTTTAATGGTGTCTCTTCCATACCAGCATCTCCTACAAAAATATGAAGTTGGGGTGATAATTAAGTAGAGAGGGATTATGTTGGAAAAAGCCCCATAAAAATACAAACACACACTTGCCTACTTTTAAAAGAAACTTTATTCTGTTGTGGCTGCTCAGGGTGTAGTCAGAAAATATAATTTTTCAAATAACCCTCCAGGACAGGTGCTACATATGAGATATGGGCTCCGCCCTCAACAGGAAACACAAAGAACTAGCTCTCTAAGTTCCACCCCTCAGTATCCACCTGCCAGTTCTTTGTATTTCCTGTCCCGGGAAGCCTCTAGCTCTCTACAGCTAGATATGGTCAGCAGCCAGGCAGTGCTGAGGCCATGGAACTTTTATAGGTAGCCCTGTCCTGGAAGGATTACTGGGGGTTTACCTTGTTTTTCCACGGTAGTGGATCTCTGAATCATGCTGGAGGTCAGCTATGTAAGGAGAGACGGTGTTTGAGGCAGCATGGTGGAGACCGATCGCGCGTCGGAGGGAAGCTTTCACTTTGCGGAGGCGGAAAGGTGACTTCCTTTGGCGGTAGTGTGATTCTCAGCGTGTCCAGAGCGGAGGCAAGGGCAATAGCGCTGTGAGCACGACACTTCCGACCTTACGGGGACATCGTATCCGGTACGCGCAGCTGTCAGAACGCCGAGAGGTCCATTCCCCACACCGCGGTTGGTGTTTGGTGGAGATGGACACGAGACAGAGGACGGCAGACCAAGTAAGTGGCGGCGGACATCGGAGGATGCTTGCCCGTCTGATTCTGAGGTCTATGCCTAAACCTGGCGCAAGGGAAGATTTTTTTTTAGTTTCTTACAGCGCTGATGGTTGTAGAAAGTCTTTTGTCTACTATTGCCCATGTATTCAGCACTATGTTTACTTACCCAAATTGTTTCGGTTGTCGGTGTTTATCTTAAGCATGTTCTCATGTCTTTACTTAAACTGCTGAATTATATAACTTTGCTGCAGATAACTTCATCATGAGGTTTGTGCACGCAGGTGGACAAAATCAATTGATTGATTAATTATCCCAGGAAATGTGTTCTGTGCACATTTAATTTGTCGTATGCATCTTGCATTTGAATGGGCAGCATAATTTTTTTTTATCATTTCATTTTACTTGGAATTAGATTAAGTTTCACTGTTATACTTTATATATGCCTAGCTTTAGGAGTAGAGCTAAGTCTGGGGTTTACTGATTATACCAAATAGCTATCTCATGGCATGTTAAATATTTATGTATGCTGGTTAACAGACTTAATTGATTAAATCATCAATTGCATGTTTTTCAGGATGCTTTTGAGCCTACTGATAGCTCTGATAGGTCCAGCAATTGCCATCTTTGGAACAAAGTGTTGCATGCTGTGTGTTATAAACAGGTAAGCCGCGTTAGACTGTTTGCACAGGCGCAGTTATGTTGGAAGGGGAGGTCTCCCCTCCTCCTCCGCGGCCAGCCACATGGCTAATTAATATTCACTGCACTGTGACGTGCAGTGTTTACTTCCTGGAGCGGCCGCTCTGTGTGGCGTTTGGCTGGCGAGACCAAGTGATGCGGATCACATGGTCTCCGCATCGCACATCGCGAAAAAGGCACACCAACAGCTGCATAACGCAGTTCTTGGTAGCATCCTCCTCCAGCACCACCGGGCGTTGCGTCGGGGGCACGTTATGCAACTTATAGCATCCCCTAAAACACAACGTCCTGGTGGGAAAGAAGCCTTGGGCTCCCTGCACACTGCAAATGCATGCAGTGTGCAAAAGGCCTTAGACTGGTCTAAAGTATCTTGTTAAAAATGCATATCAAGTGCAAATAATAAAGATACTACAGCATCTTGCAAAGAGTTTGTTATCCATTAGGCAAGAAATGGTGGAAACATTTAAAGCTTTTAAAGAAAGCCTTCCTTCTACTTCAGTTTCACAGCCGCTTCAGATTGCTTAAATTCAATCTACAAAACCTAAGAAAGCAATAAGGAAATCTCCTAGAATAATACTTTCTTCTGAAGAGGAAGATGATAGTCAGCAGGAAGTTGTTAATCCGGATTCCAAATCTTTTGAGGATTTATCTGTGCAGAGTGAAGCAGAGGGGACTGTAAAGTCCTCAAAGTTTAAGTTTGCTGCTGGAAGAAACTGAAGAATCATTGAAGGCAATTTATTCAACTTTGGATATTCCACTACAAAAAAAAAAAAAAAAAAAATCAATCATCTGCAATGATACATGATATACACAGGAATGGAACCATGTGAGCATTAGCAGTTATGTTTCCCAGTTCATATTCCTCTATTAAAACTTAATCACAGCTCAATGGAAAGAGCCGGATAAAAGAATATTTGTATCTAGGGCCTCTTTCGCAGTGCAACAGTAAAATCGCATGTTATAAAATGATTCAACGCAGACTAACGCACAGCAATACTAAGTCTGTGGGACATTCACAGTGCACACGTTGCGTTTGTGTGTAACTTGTAGCATTGTTAGATAGTGCTGCATGCTGTGCGTTATACACATTATTGGCTGCGTTGGACGGTTTTCACATGCTCAGTAATTACTTGGAAGCATAGTTTTCATTGCCTGTATGTTCTACTGTATGGGACGATAACGAGGCATTAACTTGCGTTGCAACCTTTTGGGGTGCTGCGGTGTAAGTTTGCGTTGCGATTGTAACGTTGCATCAAAACGCAACATCCCACTGTGAAAGTAGCCTCAGGGTTTGAAAAGGCGTTTTCCATTTTCTGAGGAAGACGCTAAGCCTGGGGATTCATGTTCTAAACTTGATGCTGCATTTAGTCAGGTTGGAAGGTGAATGAGTTAGCATTCAAGGTCTAAAGCGGCCTTAAAAACCAGAAAATAAGTTGAAATTTCTCTTAAGAAAGCACGGTCTGCTACTGCTCCCATTCGGAATCACGTCAGCACCCAGAATTTTCACAAAAGTAATGGCAGAAATTGTGGGAACCCTTCATTAAAAAGGTGTTATGGTAATGCCATACTTAGATGACCTTTTAGTAGTGACAGACAGTATTGTGAAGTTGAAACATCAGAGATCTCGTCATCCAGCAGTTGGTACGAGCAGGTTGGTTAGGGAACCGACAAAAATCAAATTTGATTCCGACACAGGTTATTCAGTTCTTTGGGTTCAGAATTAATTTCCATAGCTTAGAAATTATTTCTTCCACAAGACAAGTTAGGCAAAATTCATGCCTTAGTGGAAAATTTCCAGCAAAAATCAATGGTAACAGTCAAACAAGTGATGAGTCTAATAGGATTTTTGACATCCACAGCACCGGCAGTGTATTGGGCATTGAAACCTGGGATGAGCAGAAACTACGCCAGTGCGAATTTACGCATCATAGTTTGCATCTACGCATGGTAGTTCATAGGTAAAGTTTTTCAAAACAACGCTTATGAATTTACGCATAGTGAAGTACTGCTACACGTAGCTTACGCCCACTATGCGTAGTGAATGTGTGCATTGCGTAGTGAACTACAAATGCGTTTCTTGAGTCTAATTTTCAGCGTGTGATTGTATGCTTACAAATTTACGCAGGGGAAAGGGGAATGTATGCATTGAAGAGGTCCCGGTATAAGCAGTTATAGAGAAATGAATGCGTAAATTTTTCTGCATATAAGCACAAGCATCCGCACACACTATGCTTCACACTACGCGTAATTGCATATTTTTAATGCATAGTCTACGTGATGCATACAAAACGAATATTTGATATTCGCAGCCGTAGTTCGTTGAAGTGTAATTGAGTAAAACCATATGTAGTTCCAGCGTAGCGAAGTTGGCTGACTACGACCATCCTTGATTGAAACGTGAGAATATTACAACGGCTCCTGCGCAGTTGGAAAGTAAGTCATGCAGCTTTAAACCGCATGGTTTACAATCACTCAGTTGGTGTATAATAGCAGACAATGTCACTCGGGGACGACTATGGTAGTTTCAGATGACAAAAGTGTTAACAGACGCAAGTATTCTTGGGAGAACCCACATAGATGGGATATATCTACAAGGAACTTGGTCAAAGCAGATTAAGACCCAATCTTCAAATTTCGGAGAGCATCTGGGAGTGAAGAGAGCCCTAGACCATGCAAAATACAGGTTAAAAGACCAACATGTTCAAGATCAGGTCAGACAATATAACAGTAGTGATGTATGTAAACAAACAAGGGTGTTCCAGGTCATCACAACTTCTTGATTTGATACTGCAGCTGCTAGATTGGGCGGAGAACAATCTTCAATCAATCTCAGCGGTTCACCTAAAGGGTTCATTAAGCAGCATGGTGGATCTGTTCAGCGGGAAGAGACTATCAATCTAATGCTAAGTCCTGAAGTGTTCAAGTTGTTAGCGAAAAAGTAGGGACAACCACAGATCGATTTATTCGCCAATCTGGAGAATACTCAGTGCCACCAGTTTTTCTCTCTAGACCCAAGAGGCGCTTCGGGAGTAGATGCCTTGGCTCAAATGTGGGATTCTCAAATATCTTATGCATTTCCTCCAATACCGCTGTTACCAATAGTATTACAGAAGCTGAAATCGATAACAATGTATCTAATATTAATTGAACCAGATTGGCTGAAAATAATCTGGTATCCAATGATTAAGTTGATGCTGGTGGACAGACCAATGCCATTAACAGACAGACTATACCTTCTCAAAAAGAAAAGACAAATGGACTCAGAGTCCGAATCTTCGATTTGACAGCTTGGTTTCTGAAAGGAAGATCTTAAAAGATAGAGGGTTAATAGAATATAATTAAAAGTAGAAAGAAAGTCACTAGAGCAATATATCAAAACTATTGGAAAACTTTTTGTCAATGGAAGAGAAAGACAGGACTCCGATCCAATAAGCTCGCTACAGTGTTAGGATTTTTGCAAGAATACGTTGACAAAAATCTAGCATTGAGTACCCTAAAGATCCAAGTGGCAGCCTTATCACTATACTCGGATGAGAGGTTAGCATTAGAACCTCTAGTTATTAGTTTTTTTTGTTTGTCAGTTTCAAATCGAAAGGAGTTCAAAGTCCTAGAGAGGTAACCGCTCACTCAACAGGGTCAGTGGCAACTTCCTGGGCTTATAGAGCTGGAGCAACAGCGGCGGATATCTGCAAGACAGCAACTTGGAAATCCGTGAACACCTTCATTAGGCATTACCGACTGGGCTTATCAGCAGAAGAACAGGCATTTGGAAGAAAAGTTCTTCAGGCTGTTGTCCCTCCCTGAGGTTGGTATTTATTGCATATCATCTCATATGTAGCACCTGTCCTGGAGGGTTATTTGAAAAAAACAAAATTAGCTTACCTGGTAATGCTGTTTTTAATAACCCTCCAGGACAGGTGACCCACCCATTTTGATATATATATTTATGTATAATATTGACTGAAGCATATATTTCTGTGTGTTTATACGGATGTTTATGTACATGCAAGTTTTTTGTTAAATTGTTTGAAAGAAGAATCGGTATCAGGACAGTTAATTGGAACGTACTGGCAGGTGGATACTGAGGGGTGGAACTTATAGAGAGCTAGTTCTTTGTGTTTCCTGTTGAGGGCGGAGCCCATATCTCATATGTAGCACCTGTCCTGGAGGGTTATTAAAAACAGCATTACCAGGTAAACTAATTTTGGTTTTCTCAGCTTCTGAACAATGATGGCCTCTTTCGATCTTATTCTGATCCAGATACTATCTTCCTATCTCCTTTCATGCATATATGGAATTTCAGCATACATTTTGTCCTCTGTAGTGAGAAGTATAAAACATAATGATAGCGGCAGAACTACCACTATGAAGGCAGAATGTGTGCTCTTAATTTGTTCCATATATGATCCATGATATAAACAAAAGCTTTACAGCTATACATTAGAATCCTCTCCCTGGGGAGAGAGAAGGGGTATAAGGTTGAAATAATCTGATATCCAAGTCTTAGGCATAGCATGGTTTAGTTATTAGAAGTTGCAAGCATTTTGTGATTTCCTGAAAATGCACTTGCTGCCCATGTAATGTATTTTGATGCATAGCATTTTTTTTAAAATTTGTATGGCAGGTCTGCTTACATTTGTGCGTGAGTGTGATTTGTGTTTTAATGCACGTCAACGGAAATATAGAAAAATTGCATTTTGAATTAAAAATTGTGCTCAATATTTAAGTTCTTTTGATATGCTTTCATGTAAATTAACTTCATTTATATTCAGTGAAAAATTATAAAACAAATTTGCATACAAACTCACACAAAAACACATTCATTTCCTAATGCTTTCCTATGGGAGAGAAAAACGCCTGCCTCTCGCATGCGTTTTTCACAAAAATATGTGATGCTGTATTTTTCTCTATCAAAAAAACCAAAACTGATTTAATAAGTGCAAACACACATAGAAATGCAATTCCACACATGCAAAATGCAAGTGCCACATGGCAGAAAACATGTTTTCTGCCCAGACAAGTTTGCTGCCAACCTTAAAGGCAGATGATCATCAGTACAGAAACAAATGTCCATTCTCCGATCCCTCTCATGTCAGGTGTTTTTTAATGGCTGATTGTATTTAAAATGCATTTAACCCTTAGACTGACAGATATTTTTTGCAAAAGCTACAGCTTAGTGCCATCTGTTGGGATTGTGTTTTTTACATGTAGATTTGGGCAAGACATTTAATAAAGTCCAAATTAGTCAGTATAATTGTTGTTGAGGTTATTGAGGTGCAAATAGTTGTGTTCAAAATTATTCAACTTGAGTGTTTTGGCCAGTTTGACATTGATTTTGATCATTTTAGTCATCTTGTTTACAATTAAATCAAAGAGGCACTTGTAAGTCAAACAAATATAACATAACGTTTATAATGAAATAAACACACATATCTGTGCTCACATCATTATCAGTTGTATTCAACCCCCAAATGACATTCATTCTTAGTACAACATTCTTTTCCAGTTATAACCGCTTTTAAATGTGATGGATAGCTTGACACAAGTGTCCTGCAGTGATCTACGGGTATGTTAGCCCATTCTTCATGGGAAAAAGCCTCCAGTTCAGTCACATTCTTAGGCTTGCGTGCTGCAACTGCTTTCTTGAAGTCCCACCAGAGGTTCTGAATCGGATTAAAGTCTGGTGACTGCGATGGCCACTCCAAAATGTTCCAGCCTTTAATCTGCAACCATGCTCTAATGGACTTGGAGGTATGCTTGGGATTATTGTCCTGTTGAAAGGTCCAACGTCTCCCAAGCCTCAGGTTTGTGACGGACTGCATCACATTTTCATCCAATATCTCCTGGTACCGAAGAGAATTCATGGTACCTTGCACACGCTGAAGCTTCCCTGTACCTGCAGAAGCAAAACAGCCCCAAAGCATGATTGACCCCCGCCATGCTTCACAGTAGGCAAGGTGTTCTTTTCTTCATAGGCCTTGTTCTTCCTCCTCCAAACAAAGCGTTGATCCATGGGCCCAAACAGTTCTAATTTTGTTTCATCAGTCCACAGAACACTATCCCAAAACTTTTGTGGTTTGTCCACATGACTTTTGGCAAACTGCAGTTAACCCTTCTTGTTCTTTGGAGATAGCAAGGGCGGGTGCACCTGGGAGTTCTGGCAAGGAGGCCTTCATTACGCAGTGTGCGCCTTATTGTCTGAGCTGAAACTTCAGTACCCGCATCTCACACATCTTTTTTTAGTTCCTCAGCAGTCACATGGGGACTTTTCTCCACTTTGCGCTTCAGGTAGCGCACAGCAGTCAAAGTCAGCATCTTCTTTCTGCCATGACCAGGTAGCGTTTCAAAAGTGCTCTTTGCCTTGAATTTGCGAATGATGCTTACTATGGTGTCTCTTGGTATGTTTAACATCTTTGCAATCTTCTTATAGCCATTTCCCTTCCTGTGAAGAGAACTCACCTCTTCTCTTGTCTTCCTGGACCATTCTCTTGACTTCACCATGTTTGTAAACACACCAGTAAATGTCTAGAAGGAGCGGAGTATCACAGTCATTTTAAATCTGCCTAATTGGTGCTTATTTTGCTTGATTGCTGCTCATTTACATCAACAGGTGTTTTCAATACCTGATCAAAAACACTTGAATGAACCTCTGTTCTTAAAGGATATCCGAACTGAAATGTGACATAATGAGATAGACATGTTTATGTACAGTGCCTAGCACACAAATAACTATGCTGTGTTACTTTTTTTCTTTCTCTGCCTGAAAGAGTTAAATATAAGGTATGCAAGTAGCTGACTCAGTCCTGACTCAGACAGGAAGTGACTACAGTGTGACCCTCACTGATAAGAAATTCCAGCTATAAAAACACTTTCCTAGCAGAAAATGGCTTCTGAGAGCAAGAAAGAGGTAAACAAGGGGAATTTCTTATCAGTGAGGGTGAAACTGTAGTCACTTCCTGTCTGAGTCAGGACTGAGTCAGCCAATTACATACCTGATATTTAACTCTTTCAGGCAGAGAAAGAAAAAAAGGAACACAGCATAGTTATGTGTGTGCTAGGCACTGTACATACACATGTCTATCTCATTATGTCACATTTCAGTTCGGGTATCCTTTAAGAGTGGTAGTCTTTAAGGGGTTCAATATTTGTGTCAATGAAGAAATCCCCCCAAAAAAACCATTTAATACTGTATTACAAAAACAATTGATGTCATTTTAGTTGCATTTGGTTCTTTAAAAAGTCCTTGTAAGATGTCATTCTGAACACAATTACAAATGTACACTAAATTCCCTAAAACCCTTTACAGCATTGGGGGTTGAATAATTTTGAAAACTGTAAATACTAACTATGGAAATAGATTGTAAAATGGACTAGTCATATTTTGCAGTAAAAGCATTTCACTGGTCCATCTTCAAGCTGCATAGATTGCAGTGACCTTGGCCTAATTCTGCATCAACTTAGAATTCTTTGTATTTCAAGTAAAAGTAGAAAGTTATTACTAAACTAAGGGTACATTTCCACTAGAGCGAATCTGCATGCGTTTCCTGCATGCAGATTCGCATAGACAATACAAGTGGATGGGACTGTTTCCACTTGTGCGGGATTCTGTGCAGTTTGTCGTGCAGAGAAAATCTGCACGGCATGCCCATCAAGTCGCACGCTGCACACCCGCACGCAATTCGTCGGTAATGTAACTAAATAGGAAAACCGCAAGCATTTTAGTCTTGCGGTTTTCCTGGCGTTTCCGCTCAAAAACCCATGTCAATGCTTGCTGGCATTGACATGGTTAAAATCGCGTTGTGCAAACCGCGTGCGATTCCGTGCAAAAATCCACATAGAAACGGCAACGAAACGGCATGCAGATTTGATGCCATTAATTCCTCGTTGAAATCCCGCTGCAGTAGTGGAAACGTACCCTAAAACTTTGTGGTAAACACCCTTTAGATGTCAGTGGCGCAGGAATATGGGTAAACAAAAATGCCTATAATGTCTGCTGCAGGCGGAAGTAGTTTTGTGGTAAAAAGCTTTGACGTCCGTGGCATGTGGATGTGAAAAGCCAAAATACCTATATACCTTGTTTGCCGTAAGGGTTAACATTATTGGAACATTGATTCAATGGTGTTTTTTATGTTTGTCTTCGGTTTATATATGAAATTACAGCTGAAAAAAATAAAAAAATTAAAAATAGAAAGTTTTTTTTTCTTGTAATCAATAAATCCATAGAATGATGGCACATTAAAAAGTAAAAAATCCTAATATCTGAAAACACTCTAAATTAATATAGACAAAATAAATTTAATCTCCAAATGACCATGAACAAGCTGCAGTGAAAAATAATCGTTATAATTACCACATATTAATGCATATTTGAATTGTTAATTATTAAATGGAGTGAATCTTTTGTGCAGCTAATCATTACATGGACAATTAAGTTTTTTTTATTTAACACGTTGCTTCATACTTTTATTTGTACTGTGATTGCAGAGACCAAGCTTGGTGAAAGTTGTGGAGTGGATTGATTATGAGACGCTGGCACTTCTGTTTGGAATGGTAATTACCTCCATTTTTATTTAGCAGATGGTTTAAGTATACTGCTACCTAAAAAACCATAAACTGTGCTGTATTTTATCTAGTGGAACGTTTAATGCAGTTTGTTTTACAGAAAAAAAATTGTTATCCAAATTTTACTTCAGCTCAAACCTAAACTTGATGCACACATAAATGTCTGTGTTGTAAGGAAAATAAAAAGTTGACTGTCATCTGAGTGTTCTGACTTCTACACATTATGATCTTTGTTCTTAAAAGTAATGAAATCTTTAACATTAGAACACCTGTTAGAATACCTTTCAGGTATACATTAGAATACCTGTAAGTATTAAAGTGCAGTTGATTGATTGGCTCCTACCTACTGTCTTCAGGCTGCCAAAGACTGTCCCGTATCCAGAGGGGTGAAGGCATGGCTGGTGCAATGGGGGGCCCCAGCATCATGGGCGGCATGCCTGCCCCCCCAAACAATCGCTGGCTGCCTCTCCTGTCTGAACCCCCACACTGCTGTCCCCCCTCCTCTGCCTCCCCTGTCTGAGCCCCCCCTCCACTGGCTTAGCTCCCCTCAAATACCAGATGCGGCCATAGCAAAGACCGAGAGGGCGGCGGGCACACACACTACCCACACCCTATGTACTGTATGTACTCCTAATGTGGAAGTGACGTCATCAGTCACTTCCTGCATTTGGAGTACTCCTGGCATGAGTAACTTGTGCGCTCACCGTCCTCTGTCTTTACTATGGTCACATCTGGTACTTGAACAGAGAGGGAGGCTCAGGTGGGGACAGCTCTGGAAGAGTCCGGGAGTCAGGGAGACAGCAAAAAGTGTGAGGACTGGTCTCCGATGATCTGTGGTCTGTTATGGCACTCTGCCTGCACCCTGCCGCTGCCTGCACCCAGACCTAGTCTGCACCCTGCCCTTGTGTGTACTCAGCACCTTGCCCCTGCCTGCATCCAGCACCTTGCCCCTGCCTGCATCCAGCACCTTGCCCCTGCCTGCATCCAGCACCTTGCCCCTGCCTGCATCCAGCCCTAGCTAATGCAATGCTATGGGTGATTTTTATAAAATCACATTTCTCGAGTGGGGTCACACCCATAGCATTACATAAGCAAAAGCTTTTCAAATCACAAAAGGCTCAGAAAAGCGCTTCTAGTGGGTTCCAGGCCTTAGGATGTTTTCAATACATTTTGATTTAATTTTTATACCTGCCCACCCTTATCTGTGCAGGCAAGGAAATTAGACCTGTTTTTAAAGGTGTGGTTTACTGTTTTGTAAGTCTAGTGACTGAGTATCAGGTACCACCTGCAGGCAGCACACTGAATTTCAGATCTAGTGCAAAAGCTGGAGAAGACCACCTGCTGGTGGGTATTGGAAGTCCACGCCAGTTTACAGGTATACGAACACCAGAAGGTGAAACAGAGTAAAGTTCCTCACAGTGAAAGTACACACCACACTTCACAGCTCTCATACTGCTGCCGCCTGGGCTTTCTCTTTACTTCAGCGGACCTGTTTAGACGAAGGGTGGTGTAGTGAGGTGCATAGCATAAAAATTCAGCTACATTTTGACTAGCTGGATTTGTGATCCTATTCATGTACTCTGAATGGCTCTGTACCACTTATTATTGTGGCCAGTGGTGGTGCCAAACAGTGTGTCTGTCTACCACTCAATGGTGCTTTTTGTCTGACCTCTTCCAAAGTTCTGAAGATATAGTAGCAGTAGAGATGAGTTGTTTGATGGATTTTTTACAGTTCTTCCTACAAAAAAAGCACTTTTAAATGATATAAATGTATTTGGACTTAAACTAATGAGGTTTGAGTTGGTCATGTATTTTTGGAAAAGATGATAAAGTTGGCTCAAAATGCTTTGAGGCACTAAATAATTTTCTACATTGTTCTTTATATTTAAACTCGGAATGACATTTTACAAGTTTTGTGATATTTAAGAAAAGGGTAAGACATTATGAAGATACTTACAGAACATAATTTGCACTTAATATGTGACAAACTGACTTTATATACAGTATAGGTTAATTATTTTGCATGAATAATATACTTTTTAGGCATTTTATAAATAGTGGTACCATGATATTACATCTCTGTAGATTTGAAGATACTTGTTAAAGTCTAATGCAGCAGCATTCTCCGATGAGAAATGTACAATAAGTTTATTTTTTTCTTTGCCAGGGGTATCTTTGTCCTTCATACACACAGAAATGGTACTGGTGGGTTTGAACCATGCAAAAAATAGCACATCACCCCTTCCTTTTGTTTGCCCCCTTAGTGACAGTTGCATTTTGTTTTGATTTTCAGCTTTATATAGACTTTGGTCTAAGTGACTGCAGAATTGCCATTTTTTCCCCACCATAGTGTTAGGACTGCTCCATCTTACCAGCAGGGCTGCAGATAGACCATCAGTGGGGGGGACTGGTGTATGGGGCCCAGGGGATTCTGGAGCCCCGCCGGGTGGTCCTACCATAGAGCACTTGAAGGCACTTATCAGACACTTGACTAGAACTGCAAGTTCTGAGGGGAATGCCTGCTAGTATAGTGTACAACTCTGAATGTTATTCAATAGCAGCATCACTTTTTTCTGTCACACAGACCTTCATGACACCCCCTGGAGTGCAGAGCTATCTAGAAAGGCTGTAAATCTTCTGGTAGTCCAGGAAAAATAGCCTGAAAATAAGGGTGCAGAGAGAGAAAAAGCTTTCTGCTCTCACACACGCAGTTGTTCTAATGACTTAGCCACTGATAAGGAATCATACCGAGTTTTGTAGACCATCCCTAAAGGTAGCCATACATCTAACGATTCTGATTCCATCCACAAAGCGATTGACTTTATTGAGGAATCAACTTCAGCATGGTTCGGGGGAGACCTAGTCGGTTTGCCCAGTATGGGACCCAGGCGGCTCCGCTTACCTGTAGAGGTTCTGTTCATATTTCTAGGCCCACATTGGAGCCACACATCTTTAAATGTGTGCCTGGATTATGGTACGTGTCTGCTATGTACAATCGTTGCAGATTGTCTGAGATACTGGAAGAGTGTCACTTGTGCTGGTAAAGCTTAGCAGGCAAATCCGTTCAGTAATCCTACAGAAATCTTTTATCCTACACATGTTTTTGTGCTAGCATGACATCACACATTTCATTAAAAATGCATTAAATTTGCTATGCCGCTTCACAATATGTAGTGTTACTCCTCCAAGTTCTTGTTTTTTATGATTAATAGTCTTATAATGAAACAATAATGAGCCAGATGGACGTGTCACGGTCAGTTGAAAGTTAGGTGTGCAGACTGAAGTAACTGTCATTTCAGCATAATCTTCCATCTTCCCTAAATGGTAGCCTAGCAGAACTGCTATTTAAAATTTAACTTGAAATTAGATATCAGACAATAGTTATATATCCAGTCTAATCTTAAACATTTTACTGTATTCTTTATTATTAATTAGAAACCTAGTCATACAGGAGTATAGAACAATCGCATTTAAAAAGTCTGCTACAATATTTACAGTTCAACATTTCACTATACTCTCCCTTCCTCCTATTACTATTTGCCATTGATTTTCAGAAAATGACTGATAGTTTTTTAAAAAGTTTTCTGTTAAGATGTCAGCAGGCATGCTACATAAAAAATCATGAAAGGTGCACTGACTGTGGTTGGGCCAAGGCAAAAGAAAATGTAGACATAGCATCATTGCTTGGAAATGAATTGTATTTGTAAAGTGCAATACTCAGCTAGGTTTGGCTTTTTTTCTTTGTTAGAAATATAACAGAATCTCAGAGGCCCTGTTTAAACACATGGACCTTCCCATTCAAGCTGGATGACCTCCACCATGGCTTAGCTCCATAAATTCAGACATTCGGATATACTGTGCCAACTACATGAAGAGTCCGATATCAGCCACTGATAGTGGGTTCTCACGTAAATAAGATTTCAGGATAAAATACAGGTGCACACTCCACAGTGATCAATATCTGAAAAGAAACCTCAAACCTCCCATAGCGTAATACTGTAACTGATAAAAGGTCAGCAGCACACCGTGACCATAGCATCAAAAGCCTCAATCAATCAGACAAGGGCTCACCCAGATAGTTGCCACCTCATACACCAAGTGGATCCAGCGCAGTGGATCTCAAACTACGGCACGTGGGCTGAATGCGGCCCCCCAAGGCTTTTTCACTGGCCCCCAAACACAAAATGTATAGCTTATAGATGTGGTCCACTGCACCTTTAAATATCCTCGGCCTGCATATAGAATAGCAGTGCTGGCACCACCCATCCACATACTGTAGAAGCCAGCAAGCAGTCATTTGCTGGCTTCCATTCTAATTCTGCATCAGGTGACACTAGTGTCCACATGGATGGCAGGTTGTCACCTGGGTATGCTTCACTTTCTGGTGCACAGAAGTTCTTCGGGAGCCGCATGACTGAATGGCTGCTGCTGGGAGTTCTCCTCCGGGCATGATTGGGGGGAATCAATACCTAGATTCAATGTAATGTTTTTGAACATCATTTTATGCATGTTCCGGCCCTCCAGCAGTCTGAAGTATGTTGACCCGGCTCTTAACCAAAAAAGTTTGGGGACCCCTGATCTAGCGCTTAGGCTGTCATCCAGCCAGTAAGGATAACCGAGGAACGATTCCACCGATAAATGTTTATTCCAGCAAGCATCCACAAAAATCCATAAAAAATCAGGTGCACAGCACGTTCGATCTCCGGGGCACTGTAAGTTTAAACACTGCGATGTCCCACCAGTGAACTTTCCCAGGAGCATACAAACTACATGGTGTAATATGTATGTTCCTGGGAAAGTTCACTGGTGGGACATCCATGCGTATAAACAGGGCCTCTGAGATTCTGAATAAACTTTTATCGATTGAATCCTTCCTGGGTTATCCTTACTGGATGACAGCCTAAGTTCTAGATCCACCTGGTGTATGAGGTGGCAACTAGCTGGTGAGTCCCTGTCTGATTGAGGATTTTTATGCTATGGTCGCTGTGTGGTGTGCTGCTGACCTTTTATCAGTTACAGTTACAGTATTACGCTATGGGAGCGTTGTGTTTTCTTTTCAGATATTGATCACTGTGGAGTGCGCACTGGTAGCTTTATAGACTGTATTTTAGCCCCATAAATACTTCAAACACATGCTCTACATTAAGGATCACCTGAGGCATTATGGACCCTTTGCATTAAAAGGAGAAGATGTGTTTAGGGAGAGGTGTTTTTTTTTTTTCCCTGTCCCTGATCATGTCGTGGGCAAGGGGCAAATACCCACCTAGTGCTTGAGGAAGTGGAGGAGGTATTTACCTTCATGCATAAAGACGATAGGTCCTGGGGGTACTCCTAATAAATGGGGTCCCAGATATCCATCCCGTGTAATTGGGTAATGGGAGTCATTTTTGACCCAGTACCTATTTAAAAGAAATAGGTAAAAATTGTATTCTTTAGTTAAGCAAAATGGTAAAATGTAAAGTACACCTGTATGCATATGTATCTGGTATACATGTGTCCCAGAGTAAAATGCACTGTAAATTACTTTTTTTTTCTAATGAAGCTGTCACTACAATAGGTAGATAGCATCTGACTTTCTTAGGACTAGTCCAACTTGTCATGGGGTATTCTCTGGGTTTTCTTAACCCCCTTGCCATTCCAATTGGGTCGGCAAGGGGGAGGCGCAGCACTTTTAATTTATTTTTTTTTAAATCATGTAGCGAGCCCAGGGCTCGCTACATGATGGCCGCTGAGCAGCGGCCTCCCCCCACCCACTCCGATCGCCTCCGGCGATCAGAGTAAGCAGGAAATCCCGTTCAGAACGCAATTTCCTGCTGGGCTTCCCCAGTCGCCATGGCGACAGGGCGGGATGACGTCACCGACGTCATGGACGTCGAGACGTCAGAGGGAATCCTGATCCACGCCTCAGCGCTGCCTGGCACTGATTGGCCAGGCTGCGCAAGGGGTCTGGAGGGGGGGGGGCGGCATGGCGGGTAGCGGCGGATCGGCGGCGAGCAGCAGCGATCGTAATATGCACGCAGCTAGCAAAGTGCTAGCCGCGTGCAATAAAAAAAAATTATGCAAATCGGCCCAGCGGGGCCTGAGAAGTCCTCCTACGCAGGTTACCCCGAGCTTAGCTCGGGATAACCGGCAAGGAGGTTAACTTTAAAAACCACTCACTGAATGGCAGTTGCTCAATACAACAGAGAGATTGTCTGGCATCTTTGTATAGATCCTTTCTAGGGAGTGCTTTTTTTTTTAAAGAATAAAAAAATACCAAGAATCTCCCATGAGGCTATGGACTAGTCCAAAACCTGTCAAAAATGTACGACCTAGTAGCATAACTACAACTCATGTGCTCCCCCATTTAAATTTTGATACCATCACCCAATGGTCACACACCTTCCCTTGCCCTCTTCTTGGTGCTCTTCATGGCTGTGTAGCCCATCTCATCTTCGCACCCATAACTAGTGTGGCCACAAAAACACATGATCTGAAGTACAGGATAGTCCCCTGTATCTGAGGAAATGAAGGTTAATAGTTGAGCCCCAAAACAGCTCTGGCCAGTGCCGATCGTAATCAGCTAAATACAATTACACAAAATTTCACATACATTTTCACGATGCGCAAATGCGAATTTCAATGCGGAAATTAACATATGCAAAATTTCGGCCCACCACTGGCTTTGGCCCTCCCCTCTAGTTATGCCTCTGCAAGCTACTGTAAGTGACAACAACATAGGAGAAAAGTAACATGGTTCAGTTTTACCATTTTTTGTGACCGTGGTCCTTTAAGCTTCAGTAAA
Organism: Hyperolius riggenbachi; assembly: GCF_040937935.1. NCBI lineage: Eukaryota > Metazoa > Chordata > Amphibia > Anura > Hyperoliidae > Hyperolius > Hyperolius riggenbachi. The sequence continues at coordinate 217,078,725 of NC_090647.1, forward strand.
TAGTCAAACAAATTATGGTAAGAGGGGGAGGTGAAAGTCTGGTGTACCAATATGAGAAACTGGGAACAGGATAGTACCTTTTGGAGTTAGACGCAGTGCTGGTCGTAATGGAAAAATCTGCGCTTACAATCGTATCAAATGCTTCGAGCCTCAGATAATGTTATAAATGTAGGCGTGAAGTGGGAGATTATTATTATTATTTTTTTTTATTATTATTTAGTATTTATATAGCGCCAACATATTACGCAGCGCTGTACAGTGTGTATGTATATATATATATATATATATATATGTATGTATATATATATATATATATATATATATATATATATATATATATATATATATATAGCTTGTCACTAACTGTCCCTCAAAGGAGCTCACAATCTAATCCCTACCATTGCCATATGTCTATATTATGTAGTGTAAGTACTGTAGTCTAGGGCCAATTTTAGGGGGAGCCAATTAACTTATCTGTATGTTTTTGGAATGTGGGAGGAAACCGCAGTGCCCGGAGGAAACCCACGCAGACACGGAGAGAACATACAAACTCTTTGCAGATAGTGCCCTGGCTGGGATTCGAACCAGGGACCCAGCGCTGCAAGGCGAGAGAGCTAACCACTACGCCACTGTGCTGCCGAGATATTCATTACGCGTAATTTTACGCTATTACGCATTACGCAATTACGGTTACGGCGCAGGAAATTATCTACGGTTCATCACTGTAATTACGCGTTAACTTGCGCAGTTACGCGTAAGGATATCGTAATGTAGGCGCTTACGCTACGATGTTACGCGTAGTGCCGTAATACCCATTAATGCGTACTTTTTGACGCATACAGACGATATGTACGCAATAGCCGTTAATGTGACAGCTATTGCGTACACATCATTTGTATGCGTCAAAACGTATGCTATATACTGAATTGGCTACTCTTAGAAGAGGGGAGTTTTTACATTAGTAATTCCGCGTACAATTCCGCGTAAGTCTTCGTAAAATTACGCATACCTAGCAATTACGGTAGACAGCGTAATTACGATACCACTTTACTGCCTACGCGTAAATAATTATGCGTAAGATCGTAAGTTACGCGTAGCGCTTACGCGTAAATTTGCATTGAATTACGATGCGTAATTACGCTCATGCGTAATTTCGGCCCAGCACTGGTTAGACGTGACTTCCAATGCTTAATTTAACTGTACACAGAAGGACTTACAAATGCTTAAAAAAGTACTCTATCTCATAATGCTCTTCTTAGATATTTCCAGTAGAAAGAGGCATTCTGGTTACATTTCTGGTACCAGAAGAAAAAGTTTGAGCTGGAACATTTACTTTTAGATCAGAATAAAAATAAATTGGCAACAAGATATTATTTTTTTTTTTTTAACAAAACAGTGAAAAGCATGCTGTAAGAAACTTTAGTGTAGATTGCACAGGATGGATCAACCATTATCAGGATAGATTGGGCAGAATTTGAACAAACATTAATGTCGGCAGTAATCACCTACAAAGACAAGCTGGTCCAAATCAGGTTAGCTCATCAACTATAGTATAGCCTTGTGCAATCGTATCAAATGCTTCGAGCCTCGGATAATGTTATAAATGTAGGCGTGAAGTGGGAGATATTGATCATTTGATTAGGTTTTGGAGTGTATCGATGGCCAAGCTGGCGGCAAAGCCTAATTTTAATATTATGTCTGTAAAAAGGTCTCTTGGCTCCGTTAAGTGAATGACAGGTGAAACAAAAGACTAAGAAGTTATGTAGATTACTCCTCTAATATGACAAAAAAAAGCTTTAGCACTGAAGTGGACATGGCCTTAGGCCCTAAGCCTTGATTACTAGACAAATCCAATTGATAAAGATTTACCACTATATAAGCCAACATTTGAAAATAGTTAAACAGGTGAATTCAGAAAGATGCGGGATAAATGGTTAACCCAGTAAAGCTAGCTGTCAGAGGCCTTTGTAATTCTAGTGTTTGACACATGTAGATTTCCTGTAAGCTAGATATTTACGCTTAAGTCACTGTGTTCATTTCTCTTTGTATGTATATGTACTATATGTGGTTGGATGGCATTTCTCTGTATAAAATAGCAGTGGATAGTTCCATGCTATGGTTGTTGTAACAAATGCACAGCAGTATTTGTTGTTTTTTAAATTTACAATGTTTGCAATGTTATACTCTTCAAGAAATCTGAAAATAAATGAAATTCACAGTCAAAATGTACTATCTTTTCCGACAACACATGGTCCTTTGAAGCTAATTCAACTTAAACTTCAGTAAGGTTGAAATAATAATCAGTTAAAGGGAAGGTGTGAGGTGTTTTAAAGAAATAAGATCTACTTAGGTTGGGCCTCCTCCAGCTCTAGGCGGCCTATGTGTCCCACAGAAGCACTGTGCCTGCGCGAAACGGTCCAGACCACATGAGCATGTTCACAAGCAGCGAGGCCGCGTGCTTGCACAAGTGTAGAAGATTCCGACCTGGCGAGGTTGGCATCTGCAACGGAGGGGACCCCGGGCCACCGGTTGGGAGCAGAGCTTTGGCAAGGGACATGTAGGCTGCCGGGTCTGGAGGAAGCTCCAGGTAAGTAGATCTTATTTATTTTTTTTTAAACACCTCGCACCTTCCTATTAAATTGTTGTCTAGGAATGGTTCAGTGTCATCTGTGAGTCAATTTCTGTTAGAAGGAAGTGCTTAAAGAATTGATACTTGCCAGGGAAAAAACATATATGTAAGTAGATAACTATTTGCTCTACTTGCATAACGTATGTTCTGTCCATGTTTTGATTTCAGTCAAACTTACATATTAAATAAAGAGAATTCTGTTCCTAGACAGGGGCCATCTTGGCTCCCACAGGATTAAAGCCAATTCTGATGTCACTTCCTCCCTTACTCCCCCAGCATCCCCCCTGCTTCCTGCGGCATCTCCCCTCGTCCCCGCACTGTTACAGACTGCAGCGGGGAGGGATAAAGGCAGCACACACAGTCTCACCTAATCATAGTTCCAGGCGCTGGAGTTCCCGTCTATACTCTGCACTAACGTCAGCGATAGTGCAGAGTATAGACAAGAACTCCAGTGCCTGAAACCATAAGTAGGTGAGTCTGTGTGAACTTCCTTTATTCCTCCCCACTGCACTCTGTAATTCTGCGGGGAGGAGAGGGGATATCAATGGGGATGTGGGGATGCTATAGGGGAGAAAGGGAGGGGGGAAAAAAAACAGCATGCACTGTAACTTCTCTTCTGCGGCTGATGTACAAATTAAGAGCTGGGGGACATGAGGATCGATGTCCTTCTAGGGGAAAAACGTAAGACTGGTTATGAGCTTTTGTATTGCCTATTTAGCAGCCTTTTTAGCAATTCAATGGATGGAAATAGTGAATTGCTTTTTTGATTTTATGCCTAACAGTTACTCTTTTCAAAGGGAACCAGAAGCAAGAAACATTTATTTATTTTTATTTATTTTATTATTTATTTTAAGTATTTATATAGCGCCGACATATTACGCAGCGATGTATAGAGGATATTGTCTTGTTACTGTCCCTCAGAAGGGCTCAAATTCTAATCCCTGCCATAGTCATACGCCATAGTCTATGTATCGTGTAGTGTATGTATTCTAGTCTAGGGCCAATTTAGGGGGAAGCCAATTAACTTATCTGTATGGTTTTTGGCATGTGGGAGGAAACCGGAGTGCCCGGAGGAAACCCACATAGACATGGAGAAAACATACAAACTCCTTGCAGATGTCGACCTAGCTGGGATTTGAACCGGGGACCCAGTGCTGCAAGGCGAGAGCGCTACCCACTATGGTACCGTGCTGCCCATATGGGGACTGACATTAGAAATATTAAAATAATTTTACTCACCTGGGCTTAGTCCAGCCCCTGGAAGTATGTCTCCCTCGCTACAGTTCCAGTCTCAGAAAATCTCCCTGGGTCCCCTCCGTAGAACCCGCCGATCCAACCAGGTCGACGGCCTCCGAGCATGGGCGACCTGGCCATGTCCGGGAGACTTCCTGAAAGTGGAGCTGTGGCGAGGGACACATAGGCTTCCAGGGGTTGGAGGAAGCCCCAGTTGGGAATTTTTTTTTCCTTGATCACCAGATGTATCCTTTTAATGCTCTTTTGAGCAATGGCTCAGTAAAACTTAAAAAGTTAATTGATATATTGAATGTTTGTTGTGCTTTACATGTAAGAGGTTTTCATTACTGTTAATACCTCCTCTTATTTATTTTTTTTCAGATGATTTTGGTGGCTGTTTTCTCAGAAACTGGCTTCTTTGATTACTGTGCTGTTAAGGTAGGTAAATTGTAATACTTTTGGAAGGTATATCTTTTTTTTTTTTTAAGTTTTATCAGCAATGACCCAGCGTTGTCACTAGAGCTGGTCAACTAGATGGCAATAATTCTGGCTTTTAATCCTAACTAAATGTTAACACAGCTGAAATGGGTCAACTGTCTGCCATGGAGGCTAATGGTACAGTCTGCCACACACTTTCTTCTGTCATTGCTCCACAGCCCACTGAGTAGTGAGAGTTGCAGCTTTTTATGCTGGGAATACACCATAAGTTTTTTTTTCGGCAGATAGCTGGTTTGATCATTTCCGACGTGTCCGAACTTATTTTCGATCGTTTTTCTGATCAAATTCTCATGGAAGTAAATGGAAATAGATAAGAAAAGATAAGAGAACCAAGCAGGAAATCGACCTGAAAATCGATCGGATGGAAAATCAACAGAAAAATGCATTGTGTATTCCCAGCATTATGTAATTGCTGCAGGTGAGCTGATCAATTCTGCTGCTACTGAACTCTGTGAAGAATTTTTTTTTTCCTTTATGTACATGTCTCCTTTTTTTATATCAAGGCATCACTTGTATAATCACATGTAATCAAAGATTGCCTGTTCTGACATGCGAACAGCAACTAAAATAAGGGAAAGGTGTTTTATTTGATTTCTTTTTAAGTATAAGGCTACTTTGTGGAAATATAAAAGGTTAACTTTAAAACCAGTTTGTTTTACTGTAGGTGCACCAATATTATGTAGTTTAAGATCCAATTGTAACATGTTTCTTCACTGGTTTTTAAAGCCCCAATTATTTTTCTCAGCATGACCAGATTGGTTTTTAGAAACCAATTTATGAGTCACAGGTTTATTAATTATATCTATAGTTTGATACAAAATTGCATTTGGCTTTACCTCATAAAGATATATGCAATAAGCTATACCATAATCTAAAAATAGTTTTGTCAAATGCATTTAGTATCTTTGATACATAAATCTTAGAAATATTTTGGTGCCGTAAAAATGAAAAATTTGTGTTGTAAATATTGAATACACTTGTGATTACATTTTTAAACTTGTATTGAGCTTAAGGGATATCAAAACAGATAACCGATCAGTCATTGCTTTGTTACCTATTCTTACATCTTTAAAATAACATTTTTTAGAAAAGCATCTGTCTTGTGTGCAGATCTTGCCAGATCATACAATAAATCATGCCAGACAAGACTACTCGGAAAACAAGCAAGCCGATTGGTCTAATGTAATTGT